>NW_019944949.1:28803-38020 GCF_002910315.2 Salvelinus sp. IW2-2015
CAAACTGGATGGACATCAGCAATAGAGGAAGGACTAAAAACAAACCAAATATAACTATTATAAATAGATTTGTGTCTGTAAAAGGTGTATAATATGTATAAACTGAAGGTAGAAGCTTAAGTGTTGATGTGTATTAGTTTACTCCAATTGGGGGAAGGGTGGTAGGGGTTTGCAGGGAATAATAAAGGTATATTCTAAAAAAAAGTATGTATATCTTTCTAGTTGCACACAATCCCGGATCCGGGAGCACCCATCAGTAAAAAAGCTGACTAGCATAGCCTAGCATAGCGTCACAAGTAAATACTAGCATCTAAATATCATTAAATCACAAGTCCAAGACACCAGATGAAAGATACACATCTTGTGAATCCAGCCATCATTTTGATTTTTTAAAATGTTTTACAGGGAAGACACAATATGTAAATCTATTAAGCTAACCACGATAGCAAAAGACACAACTTTTTTTCCCACCATTTTTTTCCTGCATAGGTAGCTATCACAATTTCGACCAATAAAGATATAAATAGCCACTAACCAGAAACAACTTCATCAGATGACAGTCTGATAAACATATTTATTGTATTTCTATTTGTAACTGTGCTATTTCACAACATTTCTGAACCTATATACATTTTACAGACCCCATATGTTTTACATTGGTTATCTTGTTATCATTCCCACCCTTCAGCTCGATTCAACCCCTCCCATCTATCTCTTAAAACTTCTTCAGGCTAGGGTCTATTTATCTCCATTTCCGTCTGACTGACATGCCAAAAGTAAACTGCCTGTTGCTCAGGCCCTGAARCCAGATTATGCATGTAATTGGTACCATTGGAAAGAAAACACTCTGAAGTTTGTAGAAATGTTAAAATAATGTAGGAGACTATAACACAATAGATATGGTAGGAGAAAATCGAAAGAAAACCCAACCAGAATTTGTATTTTTTTGAGAGCCCATGCTCTTCCAATAGAAAGTAAAGGAACAAAAATTAAATCTAGCTATCAGACTGCTAAACAGCCATCAGACTGCTAAATAAATGTACAGCAATCTTTAAGTCGTTCCACAGAATGGGCAAGGAYTAGGCCATTCCAAGACATTTAAATGTGTCCCTTATGTGTCCCTTAATGGAGTGCAATTCCTATGGCTTCCACTGGGTGTCAGTAGTCTTTGTTCAAGGTTTCAGGCTTGTTTCTTCTAAAACGAGGAAAAATCGACGAAGAAGACGCGCACCTGCTATTATCATTTTCCAATTGAACATACTTATTTCTGTATGAAATATTATAGTTTTAGAGTATCAGGATTAAATAGAAACGTATTTTGACTTGTTTTAACAAAGTTTAGTTGTTGTCACAGCTTTCTAATATCCTCCTCCTCGGACGAGGAGAGGCGAGAAGGATCGGACCAATACGCGGAGTGGTTAGTGTCCATAATTTATTAGCATCGAACTGAACACTATATTGAAACAAAATAACAAATAGAAAACCGACAAACAGTCCCGTGTGGCACAACGACTACACGGAAGACAAACACCCACAAAACACACGTGAAACCCAGGCTGCCTAAGTATGATTCTCAATCAGGGACAACGATTGACAGCTGTCTCTGATTGAGAATCATACCCGGCCGGACACAAACATCCCAACATAGAAAATACCACATAGACAAACCCACCCAACTCACGCCCTGACCAACTAAATAAATACAAGAAAAAGGAAAACAGGTCAGGAACGTGACAGTTGTAGCTTTTTGGATTACTTTCTCTGCATGTTGAACGAGTGGATTATTCAATTCGATGGCTCCAACTAAACAGACTTTTTGGGATATAAAGAAGTATTTATGTAACAAAACGACACTGCATGTTGTAGCTGGGACCCTTTGGATGACAAATCAGAGGAAGATTTTCAAAAAGTAAGTGAATATTTAATCGCTATTTGTGAATTTATGAAACCTCTGCCGGTGGAAAAATATTTTGATTTGGGGCGCCGTCCTCAAACAATCGCATGGCATGATTTCGCTGTAAAGCCTACTGTAAATTGGACAGTGCAGTTAGATTAGGAAGAATTTAAGCTTTTAACCGATATAAGACACTTGTATGTAGCTAAATGTTTAATATTTATAATTTTAATGATTATTTATTTGAATTGCACGCCCTCCAGTTGCACCGGAGGATGCTTAGATTTTAACACCATCCATTTTGGATTTCAATTTGACACACATTTTTCAACTGTGCTGTGATGCTTCGCAAAAGCACTGAACCTTTTTATTCTTATAGCTTCTACACATTGTAAATTAAAGATAAAAATGTTTGCTAAAATAATTATTATATCATTTGATTGATTGACTATGGCTTTTCCAAATCACCCAGTATTGCTATCTGCAGCGTTAGCTCTACGCAAATGTTGCAATTCTTCAGCTATTCCTGGACCTGTGACCAAAAACGAGCTACATATGGACAATACCAAAAAATACTAATGGACTCTGCCTCCTCACAGCCAAAATCTGCAGAGCTGGGAAGATTGCATCCCCCATAAATATATAATATTCTGTGGTTGAAAAGATTTTGTATAGTAATTTAAATTGAAAAATGTGAAGTTTTGAATCGCGGCGTTGTTTGCGTATCAATTCATAAACCATGTGCCATGGAATGGGTACATCGAAAATCTCTTCTCAACTATTTTGCAATTAATAGCACAGCTGTCATTTTTTTGCCTTAAATGAATTGATATATGTTTATTTATCACACTTTTCTTTAACCATTTATGTTCTTTAATATAGGGCCGACATACAAGTTCCTACTCTTTTCCCCTTCCACTTGCCTCTTCCATTTCTGTGGTAATGCTGCAATAGTGGTTTAATTTAGGGGAGAGCAGACATTTCCATAGGTCTGTGTAGCTGTATGTGTGACATAACTCTACCAGTCCTACTTATGATATCATTACAAAAATTATACCTTTTTTAATTTTTCGAGAAATATGTTTTTTTAATCAATTAGTATATTTGAGTTAACCAAATATTTGTTGTATTATTTGTTCAGTTTTTTCAGTGGATTAAACTGAAATTGCAAACCAACTTTCTAAGGCTTGTTTAAAAAATGTACGATATTTTGGAGATTATTTCATTTTCAAACAACCGAAAGTGAGCAGGTGTAATCTGAATAAAGGGAAAAGGCCATTCTTGAACATGGGGTGAGACATTCCTACCAATTTACTAGAGAACCATTTCCGATATAAGTTTTGTAKGACTGATGTCTTTAGTGAGAGGTCTAATGCTTTAATATTTAATCATTTCTGCCCTCCGAATTCATATTCGTTATATAAATTGGCAAATTTAATTTTGTCTGGCTTGCCTTTTTGTTCATATAACTTAAAAAGCCGGTCACTAGGTGTAGGCAAAACCATAAGCAAATAGGTAAACTGTGATATGACTAAAGAGTTAATCAGGGTGATTTTTCCACAAATAGACAAGTATTTTCCTGAACTTTCTATAAAAATGTTTCGGAGTGAGATCATTTCTTACTTTCGGGATTTGTATACCGAGTATGTCCACATCCCCGTCAGACCATTTTATTGGTCAACTACACAGTAATGTAAAGTTGCATTTTTTTGTGCTCCAATACGTAATATAGTCATAATTTGGTTTTAATCCAGAGAGGTTAGCAAAAGTATCTAGATCCTCTATGAGGCTGTGGAGGGATTTTAATTGTGGTTTTAAAAGAAAACATGAATCATCAGCGTACAATGACACCTTAGTTTTTAAGCCACGGATTTCTAATCCATTAATATTAATGTTTGATCTAATTTTAACAGCTAACATTTCGATGGCAATAATAAATAGATATGCTGATAGTGGACAACCTTGTTTTACTCCTCTTGACATTTAAAAATTTTCTGAGATGTAGACATTATTTACTATTTTACATCTAAGGTTACTATACACAACTTTAACCCATTTTATAAGAGATTCCCCAAAATTGAAATATTCTAGGCATTTATATATAAACTCCAGTCGTACTTTATCAAAAGCCTTTTCAAAATCAGCTATGAAAACCAGGCCTATTGTCAACATATAAAAAGAAAAGATTAACRACATGTTTTCATTAAACTTTATTTAAACATTTGGTTTAGTTAATTCTTCCACTAGATGATATAGTTTTGGCCAAACAGGCTGGTTGTTAATTCTATTGGGATGTTTTGACCCAATTGTGTTATACACTGCTCAAAAAAATAAAGGGAACACTTAAACAACACAATGTAACTCCAAGTCAATCACACTTCTGTGAAATCAAACTGTCCACTTAGGAAGCGACACTGATTGACAATAAATTTCACATGCTGTTGTGCAAATGGAATAGACAAAAGGTGGAAATTATAGGCAATTAGCAAGACACCCCCAATAAAGGAGTGATTCTGCAGGTGGTGACCACAGACCACTTCTCATTTCCTATGCTTCCTGGCTGATGTTTTGGTCACTTTTGAATGCTGGCGGTGCTCTCACTCTAGTGGTAGCATGAGACGGAGTCTACAACCCACACAAGTGACTGTCAGGTAGTGCAGCGCATCCCAGGATGGCACATATGCGACTGTGGCAAGAAGGTTTGCTGTGTCTGTCAGGTAGTGTCCAGAGCACGCGGTGCTTACAGGCAGACAGGCCAGTTATATCAGGAGACGTGGAGGAGCCGCGTAGGCAGGGCAAAACCCAGCACAGGACCGCTACCTCCGCCTTTGAACAGGAGAGCACTGCCAGATGCCCTGCAAAATGCACCTCCAGCAGGCCACAAATGGCATGGTGTCTGCTCAAACGGTCCAGAAACAGACTCTGAGGGTAGTATGAGGACCCGACGTCACAGTGGGTGTGTTACAGCCCAACACCGTGCAGACGGTTTGGATTTGCCAGAAGAACACCAAGATTGGCAAATCGCACTGGCGCCCTGTGCTCTTCAACAGATGAAAGCAGGCTTCACACTGACAGCATTGAGCACATTTGTGACAGACGTGAAGAGTCTGGAGACGCCATGGAGAAGTGTCTGCTGCCTGCAACATCTCTCTCAGCATGAACCGGTTGGCGGGGGTCAGTCATGGTGTGGAGGTTCGGCATTTCTTTGTGGCGCCACGCCTCCATCGTGCTCGCCAGAGGTACCCTGACTGCATTAGGTACCGAGATGAGATCTCAGAGCCCTTGGTGAACCATAATTAGGCTGACACATGCACATTGGTGGCCTGCTGGAGGTCATTTTGCAGGGCTCTGGCAGGCTCCTCCTGCTCAAAGGCGGAGGTAGCGGTCCTGCTTGCTGGGTTGTTGCCTCCTACGGCCTCCTCCACGTCTCTGAATTACTGGCCTGTCTCCTGGTAGCGCTCTGCTCTGGACACTACGCTGAGACACCAGCAACCTTCTTGCCACAGCTCGCATTGATGTGCCATCCTGGATGAGCTGCACTACCTGAGCCACTTGTGTGGGTTGTAGACTCCGTCTCGTGCTACCACTAGAGTGAGAGCACGCCAGCATTCAAAGTGACCAAAACCACCAGGATGCATAGGAACTGAGAAGTGGGTCTGTGGTCACCACCTGCAGAATCACTTCTCTTTATTGGGGGTGTCTGGCTAATTGCCTATAATTTCCACTTTGTCTATTCCATTGCACAACAGCATGTGAAATTTATTGTCAATCTGTGTGCTTCCTAAGTGGACAGTTGATTTCACCAGAAGTGTGATTGACTTGAGTTTACATTGTGTTGTTTAAGTGTCCCTTTATTTTTTTGAGCAGTGTATATTCATTCCCTGTTTGCGAACGCTAAACAATAATTTGCATGTAGCTAGTGGAATTTCAATGATGCTAAGACTTCAGTAAATGAGTGATGAGGGGTGTCTATGTTAGAGATAGCGAGGCAGGTGTCTAGTGGTTAGAGTGTAGAGTGGCAGGTAGTCAGTGTTAGAGTGTAGAGGTGGCAGGTAGTCTGGTGGTAGAGTGTAGAGGGTGCAGGTAGTCTAGTTGTTAGAGTGTAGAGGTGGCAGTAAGTTCTCATGGTTTAGAGCGTAGAAGGTGGCAGGTAGTCACGTAGGTTTATGAGCGTAGAGGTAGCAGGTAGTCTAGTTGGTAGCGCTGTAGAGGGGGGCAGGTAGTCTAGTGGTTAGAGCGTAGAGGTGGCAGGTAGTCTAGTGTTAGAGGCGTAGAGGTGGCAGGTAGTCTAGTGGTTGAGCATTGGGCCAGTAACCGAAAGGTGGCTAGATTGAATCCCTGAGCTCAAGGTAAACATTGAATACCCTGAACAAGGGAGTTAACCTACTGTTCCATTATGCGTCATTGTAATAAAGAATTTGATCTTAAGGTGTATTTCTTACTTGCTTTTGCAGCGCAGCATTTGGGGATCCATAATATTACAAAACAACACTTCGTGAATGATGTGCAACTTTTCAGAAAAATTGCCACCTCAGTAGCTAGCCATAGACCTATATGTTTTAATAAGGTAGTATCAACTCATGTAGCCTAAGCCATAGTCCTATAGGTTTTAAAGGTTAGTATCACACCTCATGTAGCCTAGCCCATAGTCTAATGTATTAAGGTTAGTATCACACTCATGTAGCCCTAGTCCATAGACCTATATGTATTAATAAGGTTAGTCAAATGACACTTGTAGCCTAGCCATAGTCCTATACGTTTAATAAGGTTAGTATCAACACCTCATGTAGCCTAGCCCATAGTCCTATATGTTTAATAAGGTTAGTATCACACCTCAGTTAGCCTAGTCCATAGACCTAATATGTATTAATAAGGTTAGTATCACACCTCATGTAGCCTAGCCCATAGACCTTATATGTATTAATAAGGTTAGTATCACACCTCATGTAGCCTCGTCATAACGCTATTGTATTAATAAGGTTAGTATCACATCCTCATGTAGCCTACGTCATAGACCTATATGTATTAATAAGGTTAGTTATAACCTCATGTAGCCTAGCCATAGACCTATATTTTTTAATAAGGTTAGTATCAACACCTCATGTAGCCTAGTCCCATAGTCCTATATTCCCATAGTCCTTAAGGGGGGTTTATGTCACGTTCTGACCTATGTTTCTTTTTTTTATTTATTTAGTTGGTCAGGGCGTAGTTGGGGTGGGTTGTTTTTGTGTGTTTTTGTCTAGTCTATGGGGTGTTGTATGTGTATGGGCAGAGTAGAGTATAGTTGTCTAGTTATGTCTAAATGGCTGCCTTGGATTGGTTCTCATAGAGACAGCTGTCATTCATTGTCTCTGATTGGGAGCCATATTTAAGGCAGCCATAGGCAGTAGGCTTTTGTGGGTAGTTTGTCTATGTATGTCTATGTTGCTGTTTTTTTGCACATTAGTCATTTATAGCTTCACGATCGTTTTGTTTTTGTTCATTTTGTAAGTGTTTGTTTTTTCCTTCATTAAAAATATGTACTTTTCACGCCGTGCGCCTTGGTCCTCTCTCTTCCCATTGACGATCGTGACCATCAAGTCCTTATCATGTTTATAAAGGTAGTAGATCGTCATTAGCCTGGCCGGTCTTAGTTTTCCTACGGTATAATGGTAGCTTACGCTCATTAAGCCTACCTCGATGATAAGCTGTCCAATCACATGGATTTTTAGAATGTGAATACACAATAGGCACATCATTGTGTGAGGTGTGTTGTTACTTGTAATGTTATCTGCTGTGATAATGTAGCAATATACGGTCATGCGTGGTTGTAGTGTAAAATATAGTGTCTGTTCATATGCTACTGCTTGCCTCAGTGATTCAAGTAAGGCTGTGCAGTGCTTCTAATGTTCAACGCGCTTGTTGCTCATATAAGATTCTTCTGTTTAAATCTCTACTGCTGCATCAGTTATGCTGAATGTGGAATAGAGTTCCATGTAGTCATGGTCCTATGTAGTACGTGGGCCTCCCATAAGTCCTGTTTCTGGACTTGGGGACTGTGAAGAGCACCCTCTGGTGCATGTCTTGTGGGTATGAATGGGGTCCGAGTGTTGCAATTTTCCAGTCATCTTTGTGGCACCTGACCACGACTGAACAGTAGTCCAGGTGTGGACGACACCAGGGCCTGTAGGAACCTACCTTGTGATAGTGTTGTGAGAAGGTAGAAACTGGGCCTGTAGGACCTGCCCTTGTTATAGTGTTGTTAAGAAGGATAGAAACTAGGGCCTTAGGTACTGCTTGTTGATAGTGTTGTTAAGAAGGTAGAAACTAGGGCCGGTAGGCTGCCCTTGTTGATAGTGTGTTAAGAAGGTAGATAACTAGGGCCTGTAGACCTGCCTTGTTGATAGTGTTGTTAAGAAGGTATAAACAGGCCTGTAGGACTGCCTTGTTGAGATGTTGTTGAAAGGTAGAAACTAGGGCCTGTAGGACCTGCCTTGTTGAATCGTGTTTTTGAAGAAGGTAGAGCAGCGCTATATTACAGATTAGACTTTCTCCCATCTTTAAGTCTTACTGTTGTATCATATGTTTTTGAACCATGAAATTTACAATCCAGGGTATTACTCCAAGCATCTCAACTTGATAATTGGTCCACATTATTCATTACCAGATGTAGTTGAGGATTAGGGTTTAGTGAATGATTTGTCGTAAATACCAATGGTTTTTGGAATTCTTTATTTTTAGGACTGACTAACAGCCACTTGCAGTAGCACTTCATGACTTAAGGAGCAATTCCGAAGTTAAAGGGCCATTATCACCGTCAGTCAGCTCGGGGCGAACTTCCAGTAAATCGAGTCCAACACTCCTAACACAGGCTGTCTGCGAGCCACAGTGAATAAGGGCAAAATGCACTTCGGTGGTCTCACACTGTGTGATCCAACTCATTCTCATGCTGCCTTTTGTCCCACAGGGGCAACCCTATTACGTGTATAGTGCAGCTGCTTTCACCAGAAGCCTATGCGGTCCTCGGGTCAAAAAAAAAGGTGCACTAAATGGGAAATAGGATGCCAGTTGACCCCAAAGAGAAAAACAACGTATCTTAACAGCTGTAGACAGACGTAATATTTACATGTTCCAGTCAGTTGGAAAGCCAGGGTGAGATACAGAGAATGTTTGTTTTGATTCTGCTCCTTCAACTAAAAGGAAACAGGAAAAGAGAAATGACTTACTGTTTTGCCAATAGGTACAGCTCACACACACATTGACAGGATACATAACAGGAACCACTACTAACCCTAATCCACATACTAACTAAATCCACTACTAATATCCACACTCCTAACCCTA
>NW_019944949.1:38045-39840 GCF_002910315.2 Salvelinus sp. IW2-2015
TGTTAAGAAGGTAGAAACTAGGGCCTGTAGGACCTGCCTTGTTGATAGTGTTGTTAAGAAGGTATAAACTAGGGCCTGTAGGACCTGCCTTGTTGATCGTGTTGTTGAGAAGGTAGAAACTAGGGCCTGTAGGACCTGCCTTGTTGATCGTGTTGTTGAGAAGGTAGAGCAGCGCTATATTACAGATAGACTTCTCCCCATCTTAGCTACTGTTGTATCAATATGTTTTGACCATGACAATTTACAATCCAGGGTTACTCCAAGCATCTCAACTTGATAATTGTCCACATTATTCATTACCAGATGTAGTTGAGGATTAGGGTTTAGTGAATGATTTGTCGTAAATACAATGGTTTTGGAAATTTTTAGGACTGACTAACAGCCACTTGCAGTAGCACATTCAGTAGACTTAAGGGAGCAATTCGAGTTAAGGGCCTTACTCACTGTCAGWCAGCTCGGGGACGAACCTTCAGTACTCGAGTCCAACACTCCTAACCACTAGGCTGTCTGCGAGCACAGTGAATAAGGCAAAATGCACTTCGGTGGTCTCACACTGTTGTGATCCAACTCATTCTCACTGCCTGTCTTTGTCCCAAAGGGCACCCTATTACGTGTATAGTGCACTGCTTTTCACCAGAGCCCTATGGGTCCTGGTCAAAACAAAAAGGGTGCACTAAATAGGGAATAGGATGCCAGTTGACCCCAAAGAGAAGAAAACACGTATCTTAACAGCTGTAGACAGACTAATATTTACATGTTCCAGTCCAGTGGAAAGGCCAGGGTGAGATACAGAGACATGTTGTTTTGATTCTGCTCCTCAACTAAAGGAAACAGGAAAGAGAAATGGATTACTGTTGCCAATAGGTACAGCTCACACACACATTGACAGGATACATCAACAGGACACACTACTAACCCTAATCCACACACTACTAACCCTAATCCACTACTAACCCTAATCCACACACCACTAACCCTAATCCACACACTACTAACCCTAATCCACACATTACTAACCCTAATCCACACACTACTAACCCTAATCCACACACTACCAACCCTAATCCACACACTACTAACCCTAATCCACACACTACTAACCCTAATCCAACACTACTAACCTAATCCACACACACTACTAACCCCAATCCAAACACTATAAAACCTAACTCACACACATACCCAACCACTACAACCCTAATCCACACACTAACTAACCTATCCACACACTACTAACCTAATCACAACACTCTAAACCCTAATCCACCACCCTATTAACCTACTGAATCCACACACATACAACGCCTATCCACAGCCTATCTAAACCTAATCCAACACCCTATCTACACCTAATCCACACCCTAACTAACCCTAATGCTACACACCTACTCAACCCTAATCCACACACTAACTAACCCTAATCCACACACACTACTAACCCTAATCCAAAACACTATAAAACCTAAATCCAACCCTACTAACCCCAATCCACACACATCTTAACCACCTAAATCTCCACACCGACAGCTACTAACCTAATCCACACACTACTATAACCCTAACTCCACACACCGACCACTAACTCCTAATCACACTATAACCCTAATCCACACCTACTAACCCTAATCCAAACACTACTAAAACCCTACTCACTACCACTAACTCGAACCCTAATCCACACCTACTAACCCTAATACCACACACTACTAACACACTAATCCACACACTACTCAACCCTAATACCAGAACACTTACTAACCCTAATCCACCACAGTACTAACGCTAAAATCCACAC
>NW_019944949.1:39865-56629 GCF_002910315.2 Salvelinus sp. IW2-2015
CCTAATCCCACACACTACTTAACCCTCAATCCAAACACTATAAAACCCTACTCACAACACATAACCCTAATCCACAACACTACTAACCCTAATCCACACACTAACTAACCTACTCCACACCTACGTAACCCTAATCCACACACTCCTAAACCCTAATCCACCACTATTAACCACTGAATCCACACACATACAACGCTATCCACAGCCTATCTATTAACCTAATGACCCCAACACACATAACCCTAACCACAGAACTACTACCTAGATCCACAACTACTAACCCTAATTCACACACTAACTTAACCGCTAATCCACACCTCACACTACTAAGCCCTAATCCACACACATACGAACCCTAAATCACACACTAACTAACCCTAATCCACACACTACTATACCCTAATCCAACACTATTAACCTAAATACCACCACTACCTAACACTAATTCCACACACTAACTAACCGCCTAAATCATCCACACTACTGACCATCCAAACGCTACTTAACTAATCCACACACTATAAAACCTAAATCCACACACTACTAACCCTAATGCCACAATAACCTAATCCACTAGGTAACTACTATTAACCTAATCCACACACCTCTTAACCTAAATCCACACCTACTAACCTAATCCACTACTAACCCTAATCAACACACTACTCCACCCTAATCCACTACTCACCCAATCCAACAGCACTCGCTAACCCCTAATCCACACAATATTAAACCTAATACCACACAGCTACTACCACTAATCCACACACTACTAACGCCTAATACACTTACTAACCTAATCCCACATTCTACTAACCCTAATCCATCAGCACACGAACCTAATCCACACCTACTAACCCTAATTCACACACAATCTGGCTAAACCTCATTCCACACAACTCTAACCCTAATCCACACTACCTATCCCAATCCACACAACTACCACCTATTCACAACACATACTAACCCTAATCCACTACTCAACCCTATCCACACCATCCGACAACCCTATCCACACCACTAACCTAATCCACACACTACTAACCCTAATCCACTACTAACCCTAATCAGCACAATATTAACCTAATCACACACTACTATCGCTAATCGGCACACACTAACTAACTCCTAATCCCCACACTGCTCATCTAGCTTCCACACACCTATAACCGCCTAATGCCACCTACTATCCGCCAATCAACAAGCTAACAAACCTATTTCCCACACACTACTAACTAATCCACTACTAACTAATCCAGACATATGGTCGACTAACGCCCTAATTCCACACACTACACCCTAACCACACACTACTCACCTATCCCCAGACTATTTAACCTAATCCAACACACTACTAACCCTAATCCTCACGACGACACTAACCTAATCCTAATCCACAACTATAACCCAATCCACCACACTACTAAACCCTAATCCACACACTACTAACCTAATCCACTACTAACCCCTAAACCACACACTACTAACCTAGATCACACACCTACTAACCTAATCCACACACTTAATAACCCTAAATCAATGCAGCACTACGAAACCTAATTCCACTCTAAACTGCTAATCGCACACACTACTAAACCCTAATCTACACACTACTGAACCTAATCCAACACACTTACTAACCTAATCCCACACTACTAACCCTAATCCACACACTACTCTAATCCCTAATCACACACCATAACCTAATACCAGCCGCACCTACTACCCAATTCACGCATACCTAACCTAATCCACATACACTTAACCCTAATCCACACATTACTGACCTAATCCACACATTATAACCGTCTAATCCACCAACTATAACCCTAATCAACACACTACTAACGCCTAATCCAACACTACTAACGCCTAATCCACACACTACTAATCCCTAATCACATTATCACTGCTAACCCAAATCACACCTGCTAACCTAATCCACACACTACTCACTATACTCTATGCCACACCTACTATCACAATCCACACACTATCACTAATCCACCACTATAACCCTATTGACCACTATAACCCTAATCCACCACTACTAACCTAAATCCACACACTGACTCACCCTAATCACACACTAACTACCCTAATACTACTAACACCTACTCCAACCACACTTAAACCCTAGATCCAGCAAGCACTACCCTAGACCACACACTACTAATCTAATCCCCACACTACTACCGCTAATCCACTACTAAGCCTAATCCACACACTACTAACCCTAATCCACACACTACTAACCCTAATCCACTACTAACCTAATCAACACTACTAACCTAACCAACACACTACTAACCCTAACCACACACTACTAACCTATCCACACACTCTGAACCCTAATTCCACATAAACCACTAACCTAATCTAAACATTAATCCATTAACCCCTAATCCACACACTACTCACCCTAATTCTCACACACTACTAATCGCCTAATGCACACACGACTAACCTAATCCACACACATATCGACTAATCCTAATCCACACACGACTAAACGCTAATCCACACACTAATAACCCTAAATTGCAACAGCACTACTAGACCCTAACCACACACTACTAACCTATGGCACACACCACTAATAACCCTATCCACTACAGACTAACCTAAATTCCACACACGAGTAACCTAATCGCACACAGCGACTAACCTAACCTACACACTACTAACCTAATCCACCACTCGCACTACTAACACTCATGTCCATCAACCACTACTGAACCTTAATCCACATCATGACTACTAAACCTAAATCACAGCACCACTAGACCCAATCCACACACTACTAACCCTAATTCCACTGGCACTACTAACCCTAATCCAACATACTACTTAACCTAATTCCACACTTCTAACCCTAATCCACACTTTACTAAAACCTAATCCCTGCACTACTTAACCCTACATCCACACACTACTACCCAAATCCACACACTACTAACCCTAATCACACATCTCTACTAGAACCTTAATCCAAGCAAATACTGTCTAACTACATCCACACACTGTTTCTAACACCTATTCCATCATGCACTACTAATCCTAATCCAAACCCTACTATCCCCCAATCTCAACACCTACCAACCGCTCATACACACACACCTAATCCCCCACTTATAACCTAATCCCACACTACTAACCTAATCCGCACACGTACTCACCTAATCGCACTACTAACCCTACAGCACACACCATCTCACACCTAATTTGCACAACCACTGAACCCTAACCACACACTACTTCCGGCTAATCCACCACTCTACTAATCCTAATCCACACACTACTAACCTAATCACTACTGAACTCTATCCACACACGTACAACCGCTAATCCACACATGTCTACTAACCCTAATCTACGACACCACTAACGGGCCTATCAACACACTACTCACCCTATCCACACACTACTAACCCTATCACAGTGACGACTAACCTAATCCACACACGACTACCTAATGCACACGACTACTCACCCTAATCTACACATACTACCCCCTAATCCATCAACATCGCACCTACTGAACCTAAATCCACACACTACTTATTAATATCACAACACACTAACTGCCTAATCGACACACTTACTGAACCTAATCCACAACTACTAACCACTAATCCACACACCACTAACCCTAATCCACTACACTACTAACCCTAATCAAGCACTATAAGCCTAATCCACATACTACTTAACCTAATGCCACACATTACTAACCCTAATCACACTACCTAACATCCACCACTAACCTAATCACACACTAACTAACCTAATCCACACACTACTAACCCTAAATCCACACACTACTAACCTAATCCACACACTGCTTAACCCTAATGTCCACAACTCTAACCCTAAATCACACCCTAACTATATCCAATCCACACAATACTGACATACCCTAAGCACACACTAACTAACCCTATTGCATCCACTACTAACCCCTAATGCCACACACTATAACCTAATCCACACACTACTCACCCTAATCCCGACACTACTACGCCCTAATCCACTACTAACTCTACTCAACAGCACTAACGCCTCGAATCCACACTACTTACCTAATCCACCACTACTATCCTAATCACAACTACTACTCCTAATCCACCTAACTAGCTAATCACACTACTACTAACCTCTAATCACACAACTGACTTTAACCCTTAATCCACACACTATCTAACCTATGTCACACATAGCTAACCCTAAGTTCACACGACCTCACTAACGCCTAATCAACACAGCATAACCTAATCCACACATACTAAACCCTATCCAACACACGACTAAACGCTAATACCACACACGATACCCTAATCCACACACTATACCCTAATCTACACACTACTACCCCTAATCGCTACACACGCGCACTACTTAACACCTAATCCACACACTCTACTAACCTAATCCACACACTACTAACCGCTAATCCACAATTCTATAACGCTATATAGCCACACACTCAACCCTAAGTCACACAGGCTACACCTAATCCACACCCCATCTAACCCTAATCCACACACCACTAACCCTAATCCACGCACTACTAACCCTTAATTCAAAATACTACTTAATCCCTAATCCACACAATTACTACGCCTAATCCACACCATTACTAATCCCTAATCCACCACTACTAACCCTAATCACACACACTACCCTAATCCACACACTACTTAACCTAATCGCACCACCTACTAACCTAACCACACCTGCTTACCCTTATCCCAAAACTGCTAACCCTAATCCCACACACTACTAACGCCGAATCCACACCCTACTATCCCCAATCCACACACCTACCAACCCTACATCCAACACACTTCTAACCCTATTTCCATACTAACCCTAATCCACGCCACTACTAAACCCGAATCCACACACTACTCACCGAATGCCACCACCCTACTATACCGTAATCAGACTACTATAGCCTACTCACACATATATTGTATGACACTAACCCTAACCACACACTACTTAACCTCATGACCACTACTAACCTAATCCACACACTACTAACCTAAATCCACTACTAACACGTAATCCCACACACTACTAACCTAATCCACACACTACTAACCAATGCCAGCACACTACTAACCGTAATTCCACACACTATATCGGTGTGTATATAATCCTAAACCACATCACACCACACCCTAATCAACACCTATCTAACCCCTAATCTCACACAACACTACCCTAAGCCACACACGACTAACCTAATCCACCACTACGCTATCGACTAACCTACCTAACCAATCACAACTACTAACCCCTAACGCAACCACCACTAACACACTATTAAACCCCTACATCGCACACAGTCTACTCGAAACCCTAATCCACACACGTATTACTACACCCTAAACATCTCCACCGCACACTACCAATCCCCAGCACGATATACTCCCTATCCAAACTCGCACTACTAACCCTATGACTTCCAACACCGCTACACCTAACCACCCGTCTAACCATCCCACACACTACCTACCCTAATCACTCCAATATCACATAACCACACCCACTAATCTAACCTAATCACACACACTACTGAACCCTAAGATCCACACACTACTAACCCTATACCAACCACTGACCCAATCCCACTAGACCCCTAATCCACAATCTACCTAACCACCACTAAATCCACGACACTACTAACTAACTCAGCACACGACTCATCTAGACCCCTAAACATCACACCAAACCCGATTACAGTGCTGGAAAACCATGATCAGCCCGTGGGATATCCCTCTCCACTTTTGTGTGTTTTATAAATTAACGTGTGTTCTTGGATGGCTCCAATAAGTAACTCTAGCCACCACCATGTTGTGTTGTTAGATGGTATAGAACCCTACACCAACCGCCCACAGTGTGATGTTAGATGGTATAACCCTACCACCACCCCCACGGTGTGTTGTTAGATGGTATAACCCTACCACCACCCCCACGGTGTGTTGTTAGATGGTATAACCCTACCCACCACCCCCACAGTGTGTTGTTAGATGGTATAACCCTCCCTAGGAGAGGGGGTGACCTTGATAATTTATTGTTAAAACGAGAGGCTGCTTGGATCTTTAACTTAAAGACCCTTGCTCCCTTCGGTCTCAACGTGGACTTTGATCTGAAGCCATTCTTGTGATTGTTGTGATTAGTTGTGACTTTGCCATTGTGGTTGTTTGTAGGCTTGTGTGGTCTTTAGTGAGTCTATGATCTTATGTTATCCATTTGTATTTATTGTATGCTGCTCTTTCTATGCCATTTTAATATTTGAGAAATTAACCAGTGATATTAGGCCACTCTTGGCCATGATTACAGACACCTGTGTGTCTTGACACTATATATAAACGGAATAACCCTATATTTAACCCTACCATCTAAAATCTGATCTGATTTTCTGATCCAGAATATCTCTCTCCCGCCCCTGGACTGGCTTCACTGTAGAACGGCTGGCTGAGAGGAAGGGGTGAGGGAGGAAGTTTGAAAGGTGGTAACTGCCCTTCCATACCATCCTCCCCTGGTACTAGGAGTTTCCCCTCCACAGCAACAGCAGAGCAGAGAACAGACGGACATGTTTCCACCCAGCCTCAGACCTGGTTTCAAGTTGTGTTTGTTTTCTTTCAAGTACTGTGAGTATTTTTATTGAGCCTAACTGGAATGCCATACGGGCAGGTTTTGCAATGTTGTTACTATTCCATAGGATTCTATTTCGACAGGCAAGCTGAATCGAGCACGGCTTAGGTATTAGAAAGAATACAATTACTGCTTGAACCTAAAGTCTGGTTTCACTGTGATCTGAACCAGTCCTACACAGCAGCAGCTAGGCTAGGAGAGGGGGGAGGGAGAGGAACCAGCACAGGTTCATAGGGGGCGGGCGTGGAGGTGTTTTCACCCCTCTCGGTGTGGTCTGGGTGTTGGACGGAAGAACGGGCTTAGAGAAGCATATAGTATGCAGTGTTGTTAAGAAACCACGTGTGTGTGTGTTGTTTGCGGCGACGATGTGTTGGAGAAGAATAATAAAAGATAAAGATCAAATCCCTGTTTTAAATGACTCTAGTTGATAAAGATCAGATCCCTGTTTTAAATGACTCTAGTTGATAAAGATCAGATCCCTGTTTATATGACTCTAGTTGATAAAATCAGATCCCTGTTTTAAAAGACTCTAGTTGATAAAGATCAGATCCTGTTTTAAAATGACTCTAGTTGATAAAGATCAGATCCCTGTTTTAAAATGACTCTAGTTGATAAAGATCAGATCCCTGTTTTAAATGACTCTAGTTTGATAAGATCAGATCCCTGTTTTAAATGACTCTAGTTGATAAAGATCAGATCCTGTTTTAAATGACTCTAGTTGATAAAGATCAGATCCCTGTTTTAAATGACTCTAGTTGATAAAGATCAGATCCCTGTTTATATGACTCTAGTTGATAAAGATCAGATCCCTGTTTTAAATGACTCTAGTTGATAAAGATCAGATCCCTGTTTTATTGACTCTAGTTGATAAAGATCAGATCCCTGTTTTAAATGACTCTAGTTGATAAAGATCAGATCCTGTTTTAAATGACTCTAGTTGATAAAGATAGATCCTGTTTTAAATATGATCTAGTTGATAAAGATCAGATCCCTGTTTTAAATGACTCTAGTTGATAAAGATCAGATCCCTGTTTATATGACTCTAGTTGATAAAGATCAGATCCCTGTTTTAAATGACTCTAGTGATAAGATAGATCCCTGTTTTAAAACTCTAGTTGATAAAGATCAGATCCTGTTTAATAGACTCTAGTTGTATAAGATCAGATCCCTGTTTTGAAATGACTCTAGTTGAATAAAGATCAGATCCCTGTTTTAAATGACTCTAGTTGATAAAGATCAGATCCCTGTTTAAATGACTCTATTGATAAAGATCAGATCCCTGTTTTATATGACTCTAGTTGAATAAAGATCAGATCCCTGTTTTAAATGACTCTAGTTGATAAAGATCAGATCCCTGTTTTAAATGACTCTAGTTGATAAAGATCAGATCCCTGTTTATATGACTCTAGTTGATAAAGATCAGATCCCTGTTTTAAATGACTCTAGTTGATAAAGATCAGATCCCTGTTTTATAATGACTCTAGTTGATAAAGATCAGTATCCCTGTTTTAAATGACTCTAGTTGATAAAGATCAGATCCCTGTTTTAATGACTCTAGTTTGATAAAGATCAGATCCGTTTTATATGAACTTCTAGTTGATAAGATCAGATCCCTGTTTTATAATGACTCTAGTTGATAAAGATCAGATCCCTGTTTTAATGACTCTAGTTGATAAAGATCAGATCCCTGTTTTAAAATGACTCTAGTTGATAAGATACGGATCCCTGTTTTAAAAGACTCTTAGTTGATAAAGATCAGATCCTTGTTTTATAATGTGACTCTAGTTGATAAAGATCAGATCCCTGTTTTAAATGACTCTAGTTGATAAAGATCAGATCCCTGTTTTAAATGACTCTAGTTGATAAAGATCAAATAACGCAACATTACTTGTTGTTATAAAACAGGTTGTTTGAATCCTGGATGCTGATTGGTTGACAGCAGGGAGTTATTCATGATAATTCCCGCAAAATCTGATGATGTCATAATTACATTTCAAGCATCAATGTGCATCATAAACGTCATCCACTGTGCCAGCCAGACCTTTTCCAGACCTTATTTCACCCTGGTACAATGAGGGTTAATATAAGCCGGCCTGTGCAACATGTATGTGACGAAACGGAAATCTTCTCTGATCCAAGCAAATTCTATTATCAGGACCATTATAATGTGTATATTCAAATACATTTCAATAGCAACAAAGATAAAACAAATGAAAATGCACATAGTTTGCTGTCATTTCAGCTGCTTGATGTGAATGTGTGTTAGATTTAGTTGGCTAGCTAGCTAGCAAAAGGAGAAGTAACCTTAGCCTAGATATCCTTCGTAACTATCTTCATTGACTCGGCAATCATTTGGTAGTTGCCTCCAGTGCCTTCAGAAATAATTCATACCTCTTGATTTATTCCACATTTTGTTGTGCTACAGCCTGAATTCAAAATATATATATTTTTAATTATCTCTATATAAGGTCCCACAGTTGGCAGTTCATGTCAGAGCAGAAACTGTTTCAGTGGTCCAGCAAAAGCCCAGACTTGAATCGCGTTGCAAATCTGTGGAAAGACTTGAAGATTGCTGTTCACCGCTGCATGCTTGAAAAAATCTGCAAGGAAGAATGGGAGAAAATGCCCAAATCCAGATATGCTAGCTGATACCGACACACCTGGGGTAGCCTAGTGGTTAGCGCGTTGGACTAATAACCAAAAGGTTKCAAGATCAAATCCCCAAGGTGAAAATGTGTCATTCTGCCCCTGAACAAGGCTGTTAACCCACTGTTCCTAGGTCCTCATTGAAAATAAGAATGAGTTATTAACTGACTTGCCTAGTTCAATAAAGGTTAAACAAATACCCAAGATGACTTAAAATGCTGCTAAAGATGATCCTACAAAGTATTGACTCAGGGGTGTGAATACTTATGTAAACTTGATATTTACTAATTTAAATTAGATATTTCATTTTCAATCAATTTGCACAAATTTCAAAAACATATTTTCACAATTATGGGGTAGTGTGTGTAGATGGGTGAGAAAAAAAAAGATGTAATCAGTTTTGAATTAAGGCTGAAACATAAATGTGGAATAAGTCAAGGGGTATTTATAAATTAGTACTTAAATCAATATTTGCTTAAGTTCGTTGCCTATTCATAAATTATTTATTAAAATAAATATGTTTTATTTAACTAGGCAAGTCAGTTAACTTCTCTGGGATATGTGCGACGCTAACGTCCCACTTGGCCAAAAGCCAGTAAAAATGCAGAGCACCAAATTCAAATAAATTACTATAAAAATCTAACTTTCATTAAATCACACATGAAAGATACCAAATTAAAGCTACACTGGTTGTGAATCCAGCCAACATGTCAGAATTCAAATAGGCTTTTCGGCGAAAGCAAACGATGCTATTATCTGAGGATAGCACCATAGTAAACAGAGAGAGACGCATATTTTAACCCTGCAGGCGTGACACAAAACGCAGAAATAAAAATATAATTCATGCCTTACCTTTGACGAGCTTCTGTTGTTGGCACTCCAATATGTCCCATAAACATCACAAATGGTCCTTTTGTTCGATTAATTCCATCGATATATATCCAAAATGTCCATTTATTTGGCGCGTTTGATCCAGAAAAACACCGGTTCCAACTTGTGAAACGTGATTACAAAATATCTCAAAAGTTACCTGTAAACTTTGCCAAAACATTTCAAACTACTTTTGTAATCACTTTAGGTATTTTTTAAGTAAATAATCGATAAAATTGAAGACGGATGATCTGTGTTCAATACAGGATTAAAACAAACTGTAGCTAGCCTTCTGGTCATGCGCCTCTAACAAACAGGACACAACAAGTGACCCTGATTCAAAATGGCCGTACTTCTCATTAAACAAAGGAAAAAACCCTCAACCAATGTCTAAAGACTGTTGACATCCAGTGGAAGCGGTAGGAATTGCAAGAAGGTCAATTAGAAATCTGGTGTCCCAATGAAAATCCATTGAAAAGACAGTGACCTCCAAAAAAAAGAATTCTGAATGGTTTGTCCGCGGGGTTTTGCCTGCTACATAAGTTCTGTTATACTCACAGACATGATTCAAACAGTTTTAGAAACTTCAGAGTGTTTTCTATCCAAATCTACTAACAATATGCATATCTTATCTTCTGAGGATGGTAGCTGGCAGTTGGGTATGCTTTTCATCCAAATGTGAAAATGCAGCCCCCTATCCTAGAGTAAATAAGCGTTAGTATCACACATCATGTACTAGCCCACAGTCCTATACGTTTTAATAAGGTTAGTACCACACCTCATGTAGCCTAGCCCATAGTCCTATATGTTTTAATAAGGTTAGTATCACACCTCATGTAGCCTAGCCCATAGTCCTATATGTTTTAATAAGGTTAGTATCACACCTCATGTAGCCTAGCCCATAGTCCTATATGTTTTAATAAGGTTAGTATCACACCTTATGTAGCCTAGCCCATAGTCCTATATGTTTTAATAAGGTTAGTATCACACCTCATGTAGCCTAGCCATAGTCCTATATGTTTTAAATAAGGTTAGTATCACACCTCATGTAGCCTAGCCCATAGTCCTATATGTTTTAATAAGGTTAGTATCTCAACTAAAGTGGCCAAGTAACTCCAAACATGGCCTATAGGCCTAGGACCTAGAACACGGTTAGTGAGCACATAGCCTATAGGCCTAGGACCCTAGGACACGGTTAGTGAGCACATAGCCTATAGCCTAGGACCCTAGGACACGGTTAGTGAGCACATAGCCTATAGGTCTAGGACACGGTTAGTGAGCACATAGCCTATAGGCCTAGGACCCTAGAACACGGTTAGTGAGCACATAGCCTATAGGCCTAGGACCCTAGAACACGGTTAGTGAGCACATAGCCTATAGCCTAGGACCTAGAACACGGTTAGACAGCACATACTATAGGCCTAGGACCCTAGAACACGGTTAGTGAGCACATAGCCTATAGGTCTAGGACACGGTTAGACGCACATAGCCTATAGGCCTAGACCTAGAACACGGTTAGTGAGCACATAGCCTATAGGTCTAGGACATGGTTAGTGAGCACATAGCCTATAGGCCTAGGACCCTAGAACACGGTTAGTGAGCACATAGCCTATAGGCCTAGGACCCTAGAACACGGTTAGACAGCACATAGCCTATAGGCCTAGGACCCTAGAACACGGTTAGTGAGCACATAGCCTAATGTCTAGGACCCTAGAACACGGTTAGTGAGCACATAGCCTATAGGTCTAGGACCATAGAACACGGTTAGTGACACATAGCCTATAGGTCTAGGACACGGGTTAGACAGCACATAGCCTATAGGCCTAGGACCCTGAACACGGTTAGTGAGCACATAGCCTATAGGTCTAGGACCCTGGAACACAGTTAGTGAGCACATAGCCCCTATAGGCCTAGGACCCTGGAACACAGTTAGTGAGCACATAGCCTATAGGTCTAGGACCCTGGAACACAGTTAGTGAGCACATAGCCTATAGGCCTAGGACCCTGGAACACAGTTAGTGAGCACATAGCCTATAGGCCTAGTGAAATATGTAATTGACCAATCGCATTTGAAAATAGAGTTCTGACTGGCCACTATTTAAAAGAAGATCCCAGCTTTCTCATGCTGCTTATTGCTGAATTCTTAAAATTAAGCACATTAATCGAGAAACAAAGAACTTTCTTTTGAAACTCGTCAATCTATTCTTGTTCTGCAAAATGAAGGCTATTCCATGTGAGAAATTGCCAAGAAACTGAAGATCTCGTACAACGCTGTGTACTACTCCCTTCACAGAACAGCACAAAATGGCTCTAACTAGAACAGAAAGAGGAGTAGGAGGCCCCGGTGCACAACTGAGCAAGAGGACAAGTACATTAGAGTGTCTAATTTGAGAAACAGACGCCTCACAAGTCCTCAACTGGTAGCTTCATTAAATAGTACCCGCCAAACACGAGTCTCAACGTCAACAGTAAAGAGGTGACTCCGGGATGCTGGCCTTCTAGGCAGAGTTGCAAAGAAAAAGTAATATCTCAAGCTGGCCAATAAAAAGAAAAGATTAAGATGGGCAAAAGAACACAGACACTGGACAGAGGAGGATTGGAAAAATGTGTTATGGACAGACAAATCTAAGTTTGATGTGTTTGGATCACAGAAAAAAGGAAAAGATGCTGGAGGAGTGCTTGACGCCTTCTGTCATCATGGTGGAGGCAATGTGATGGTCTGGGGGTGCTTTGGTGGAGGTAAAGCAGGAGATGTGTACAGGGTCAAAGGGATCTTGAAGAAGGAAGGTTATCACTCCATTTTGCAACGCCATGCCATACCCTGTGGACGGCGCTTAATTGGAGCCAATTTTCTCCTACAACAAGACAATGACCCAAAGCACAGCTCTAAACTATACAATAACTATGTAGGGTAGCAGTCAGCTGGTATCCTGTTGTCACGCCCTGATCTTAGAGAGACTTTTTATTTCTCTATTTGGTTAGGTCAGGGTGTGATTTGGTGTGATTTGGGTGGGCATTCTAGTTTTTCTAAGTCTTTGTTGGCCGGGTATGGTTCCCAATCAGAGGCAGCTGTCTATCGTTGTCTCTGATTGGGGATCATACTTAGGCAACCCTTTTTCCCACCTTCTGTTGTGGGATCTTGTTCGTGTGTAGTTGCTTTCTACACTGCATATAGCTTTACGTTCGTTTGGTATTTGGTTGTTTTTTTGGTGTCATTTAAAATAAAAGCATAATGTACGCCTACCACGCTGCACCTTGGTCTCCTTCTAACAACGGACGTAACACCTGTCTATAATGGAGTGGCCAGCACTGTCACCGGATCTCAACCCTTTTGAGCTGTTGTGGGAGCAGCTTGACCGGATGGTACGTAAGAAGTGCCCATCAAGCCAATCCAACTTGTGGGAGGTGCTTCAGGAAGCATGGGGTGAAATCTCTTCAGATTACCTCAACAAATTGACAACTAGAATGCCAAAGGTCTGCAAGGCTGTAATTGCTGAAAATGGAGGATTATTTGACGAAAGCAAATTTTGAAGGACACAATTATTATTTCAATTAAAAATCATTATTTATAACCTTGTCAACGTCTTGACTATATTTCCTATTCATTTTGCAACTCATGGAAAACAAGAACATTTCTAAGTGACCACTAAGTTTTGAACGGTAGTGTATATATATTTGTCAGGTGAATACTTTATATAAAAGTACATTTTATGTAGCATGTAATATGTTTATGTAAAGTGTTTATTTAACAAAAAGCTGTAAAAGGGCTTTCATAGAGAAAGATTTTAGCTCCTTGATAAGAGAGACGTTTGAATCTGAGATAGCGAGTAGCAGCAGTGTATCTAAAGTCTGTTTATTATCTATGCGCTGTCACTTCACCCCCACCTACATGTACAAATTATCTCAATTAACCTGTAATTAACACTGACTCGGTACCGGTACCCCCTGTATATAGCCTCGTTATTGTTATTGTGTTACTTTTTATTATAACTTTTTATTTTAGTCTACTTAGTAAATATATTTTTTAACTCCTCTTGAACTGCACTGTTGGTTAAGGGCTTGTCAGTCAGCATTTCACGGTAAAGTCTACACTCGTTGTATTCGGCGCATGTGACAAATAAAGTTTGATTTTATTTGATCCTGTTTTAGTTTTAGCCTATAGGAAGGGAGGAGCAAAATGGAGTCGTGGTCAGATTTGCCAAAAGGAGTGCGGGGGAGGGCCTTGTATGCATCCCGGAAGTTAGATGACACTCATAGGGCTTCATGTTACACAATACATGCAGTGATCCAGTGTTTTTCCAGGGCAAGTGCTACAGACAATATGCTGATAGAATTTAGGTAGCCTTTTAGCTAAAATTTGCTTTGTAATAATTCCCAGCTACAATAAATGCAGCCTCAGGATATATGGTCTCCAGTTTGCATAAAGTCCAGTGAAGTTCCTTGAGGGCCGTCATGGTTTCGGCTTGAGGGGGAATATGTATGGAGAATTCCCTTTTTCCAAAGTTTCCTAAGGACTAGAAGATAATACGGTCGGCATTTGATTGTGAGGTATTCTAGGTCAGGTGAACAAAAGGACTTGAGTTCCTGTATGTTGTTACAATTAGTCATTATTCATGAAACATACACCCCCCTTCTTCTTCTTCCCGGAGAGATGTTTATCCCTGTCGGTGCGACGCACAAAGAATCCAGCTGGCTGTATCGACTCCGACAGCGTATACCGAGAGAGCCATGTTTCCGTGAAAACAGAGTATGTTACAATCCCTGATGTCTCTCTGGAAAGCAACTCTTGCCCTAATTTAGTCTACCTTGTTATCTAGAGATTGTACATTAGTGAGTAATATACTTGGAAGCGGTGGGAGGTGTGAACGCCTCTGAAGTCTTGACCAGAAGATCGCTCCATCTACCTCTTCTCCTGTTGTTTTGGTTCAGCCTCTGGAATCAGTTCAAATGCCCTGGGTTGTTCATACAAAGGATCCGTTTCGGGAAAGTCATATTCCTGGTCGTAGTGATGGTAAGTTGGCGTYGCTCTGATATCCAATAGTTATTTGAGGCTGTATGTTATAATACAAGATTTTCTGGGCTAACAATGTAATAAATAATACATAAAACAACAAAATACTGCAAAGTTCCCTAAGGACTAGAAGTGAGGCAGCCCTCGCTGTCGGCGCCATCTTACCAAGATGCCTCTTGGCAAGCTATAAGCTGGCTGTCATGTGCATTTTCTGAGGAGKGGCTTCTGTTTGGCCACTCTACCATAAAGGCATGATTGTTTGAATGCTGCAGAGATGGTTGTCTTTCTGGAAGGTTCTCCCATCTCCACCCTGGAGCTCTGTCAGAGTGAGCATCGGGTTCTTGGTCACCTTCCTGAACAAGGCCCTTCTCCCCCGATTGCTCAGTTTGGCCGGGCTGCCAGTTGTAGGAAGAATCTTGGTGGTTCCAAACTTCTTAAATTTAAGGATGATGGAGGCCACTGTGTTCTTGTGGACCTTCAATGCAGAATAAAAGTTTTGGTACTCTTACCTAGATGTCTGCCTCGACACAATCCTGTCTCGGAGCTCTAGGGACAATTCCTTCTACCTCATAGCTAGTTATTTTTCTCTGATATGCACTGTCAACTGTAGGACCTTATATAGACAGGTGTGTGCCTTTCCAAATAATGTCCAATCAACTGAATTTACCACAGGTGGACTCCAATCAAGTTGTAGAAACATCTCAAGGATGATCAATGGAAACAGGATGCACCTGAGCTCAAATTCGAGTCTCATAGCAAAGGGTCTGAATACTTATGTAAATAAGGTATTTCTGTGTTTTATTTTTAAGACAATTCTCTAAACTTGTTAAACCTGTTTTCGCTTTGTCATTATGGTGTATAGTGTGTAGATTTAATCCATTGATTAAGGCTGTAACGTAACAAAATGTGGAAAAAGTCAAGGGGTCTGAATACTTTCCAAAGTCACTCTATTTCCCTCAGATTACCCAGATCCACAAAGAATTTGAAAATAAATCCAATCTTGATGAACACCCATATCTACTGGGTGAAATACCACAGTGTTCATCACAGCAGCAAGATTTGTGACCTGTTGCCACAAGAAAAGGGCAACCAGTGAAGAACAAACACCATTGTAAATACAACCTATATTTATGTATAAATACGTTTTTACAATTTGCACATCGTTACAACACCATATTTTGACAAAATATGACAATTGAAAAGTCTTTATTCTTTTTTAAATTTGTCATCAGCCCTCAGCCGAAAGAAGAGAGAGAGAGAGAGAGAGAGAGAGAGAGAGAGAGAGAGAGGGAGAGAGAGAGAGAGAGGAGAGCAGTGGTGCTCTCGTCTTCTCTTCTCTTCCTCTCTCGCCGTGTCTCGCTCTCGTACTCTCTCTCTCTCTCGCTCTCGATGCTTCGAGTGAGTCGCACTGCTCGATCGTGCATCGTGATTCTCTTCGTCGACCTGATCACTACTAATTCTATTCACTTCATTTTTAAGGGTCTTTATTGGGCATGGGAACATGTTTTGGCCATTGCAAAGCAAGTGAAATAGAAAATAAAACTGGAACAGTAAACTTACACCTCACAAAT
>NW_019944949.1:56681-65716 GCF_002910315.2 Salvelinus sp. IW2-2015
CGGCTTAAGATCTTGGTTGAAAACAGCCAAGAGGTTTGTATTTGGAGGGCAAGTTGGTTAGGATGATATTATGAGGGTCCCGTGTTTACGGAATTGGGGTTGGTACCCTGGTAGGTTCATTGATAATTTTGTGAGATGAGGGCATATCAAACAGCAGATTGTAAGGATGGCTGGGGGTGTTAAAGCATGTTCCCAATTTAGGTCGCTATAACAGGGAGAATAGTAAAATGATAATACCCTGGTCATTACCTGCACTACATGGGACTGTATTAATTATTATTTTATTTTTTTTTATTCACCTTTATTTAACCAGGTAGGCTAGTTGAGAACAATTCTTCATTTGCAACTGCGACCTGGCCAGATAAAGCATAGCAGTGTGAACCGACAACACAGAGTTACACCTGGAGTAACAATAACACAAGTCAATACATGGTAGAAAAAAAGAAGAATCCTATATACAAATGTGGTGCAAAAGGCATGAGGTAGGCATAAATCGAATATTAACAATTTAGCAGATAAAACTGGAGTGATAATCATCAGAATGATCATGTGCGCAAGAAGAGTACTGGTGTGCAAAAGAGCAGAAAAGTAAAATAACTAAAAGCGTATGGAGGGGGTGAGGTAGGTAAATTGGGTGGTATTTACAGAAATTGGACTATGTACAGCTGCAGCGATCGGTTAGCCTGGTAGCTGATTTATGGTGTCCAGAGCACAGCTGGGGGCAGAGGGTGGGTTCTATAGCAGGCGGCAACGGTGAGAGACTTGTTTTTTACGAGAGGTGATTTTTAAAAGTAGAAGTTCAATTTGTTTGGGAACAGACCTGGATAGTAAAAACGATCTCTGCAGGCAATCTTGCAGTAGATTGCAACACCAGCCCCCTTGGCGTTCTAATCGTTGTCTGAAAATATTGTAATGTAGGGATGAAATATGTCAGAATTTTTGGTGTCTTCCTAAGCAGGATTTCAGACACGGCCCTAAACATCCGGGTTTGGCAGAGTGTGCTTAAGCAGTGAACAAAACAAACTTAGTGGTAGGATAGGCTTCTTAATGTTTAACATGCATGAAACCAAGGCTATTACGGGTTACCAGAAGTCATGCACTCAAGACGAGCGGCCTGGGGAATAGGAATTCAACAGCCCTGTTTGTGCTAGTGTGGGTAAACTTGATTCAACGACCTTGTGGCAAGGTGGGTGAATTGTTATTCAACAGCCCTGTTTGGTAGTAGGTGAACTTGGATTCAACAGCCTGTTGGCATGTAGGCTGAACTTGATCTCAACAGCACCTGTTGGCAGTGGGTGATCTTTATTCTAACAGTCCCTGTTTGGCATGTCGGTGAACTTGATTCAAACAGACCCTGTCGGCAGTGGGTGTGAACTTGATTCACATGCGCCTGTTGGCAGTGGTGTGAACTTGATTCACAGCCCTGTTGTCAGTGGGTGAACTTGATTCACATGCCCTGTTAGTGGCCTGGACAAGGCTGTGTGGGAACTTGATATCCAGCATGCCTGTTGGCGTGGGTGAACTCGATTCAGAAGCCCGTTGCAGTAGGTGAACTGATTCAGCAGTCCCTACGTGCCGGGAAGGCAAAGTGTTCCCATTTTTAACCATTTCATGTGTCTGATCAGATAGCTCAGATCACCATGTCTGCACAGTTTCCTCGAACCATAGACGGTAAAAAGAAGCCTCGAACGCAACAGCAAAGTTATAAGCCCTGTTGTGAGATTTAAAACCATGATCAGAAGAGACTCACGAATACAGAAAAGAGCTGCTGTTTTTATGAGTAAGTTCATGTTAATGTTGTTCAGCACTGTCAACTTCCACTCAGGCCTCACCCACGCCACAGCTGCAATGGAGTGTAGCAAGCTGGCGTTATAATTAGCAGCTTGTCTTTTTTAATATCGAGGAATATTTCACTTCTCTGGTCATAGGAGTAACAACAATGAATTGGTGCATGAGGCAGAAATAATGCAGTGTGACTTCTGTTTCAGCATCACTGGAAAGATCTGTGTCCCCTTTTCTCTTCAGCGGAAGGAGGGAGGGAGGAGGAGAGCGCGGAGGAGGCGGGAGAGCGGAGGGACGGAGGAGGAGGGAGGGAAGCGGTTTAGGGAGGGGGGAGGGAGAGCGGAGGGAGGGAGAGAGTCGGGTGAGGCAGCCTCACCGCTGCTCCCTCCCCTCAGACTGACCATCGGTCCAGTAAAAAATGTGTATATATATTACTATGCTCACTCAGCTGTGCCTCACAAGTAATACAACAAATGGTCTATTACCAGGGTGATCATATACCTACATTTTTTAAATATAATTTTACGACCAGTGTGGTACACCGCAGTGATATCTCAGATGTACCCTAAGGTTATCCCCGACGAGGGGCTTGTCCGCTCCTCTCTGTTCTCGTGGGGAAGTTTACAACTTGATTTGTTTCCTGATCAGGCGGCCTAGTAGAGTGTTGTACGTAGTCTCGACTCCCCCACTGGTCCCAGGCACAAAGGAAAAGGTTGGACCCGTTGTACGAGTTCTCAGCAGAGTATATTATTATCTACAGTAGACCTCTTATGTACTGTATTTTATTATCTACAGTAGACCTCTTATGTACTGTATTTTATTATCTACAGTAGACCTCTTATGTACTGTATATTATTATCTACAGTAGACCTCTTATGTACTGTATTTTATTATTTACAGTAGACCTCTTATGTACTGTATTTTATTATCTACAGTAGACCTCTTATGTACTGTATTTTATTATCTACAGTAGACCTCTTATGTACTTTCGAAGATTTTAGAAAGGCAGGGCAGGATGGATATAGGTCTCTAACAGTTTGGGTCTAGAGTGTCTAGGCCCCTCTTCAAAGTTAATTGACAGCGTGCCAGGGCGGATTGCGGACGGTCTTGAAATAGAAGGGTCAACACTGCAAATATTGACTCTTTGCATCAACTTCATGTAATTGTCAATAAAAGCCTTTGACACTTATGAAATGCTTGTAATTATACTTCAGTATTCCATAGTAACATCTGACAAAAATRTCTAAAACACTGATGCAGCAAACTTTGTGGAAATGAATATTTGTGTCATTCTCAAAACTTTTGGCCACGACTGTAGATGGTTGTCCAGAAGAGCCTGCAGACAACACATGGGAGGAAATACGAAACATCGAATACATTAGATTCAGAATGTCCTGTCACCATTTCAAACACAAAACACAGCCCAACACACTAAACTTCAGTTGCATACTGTCACCAGAACGACCACTGTCACCATAACGACCACTGTCACCATAACCACTTGGTAAAATATGATCTGAACCACCACCAGCCTCAATTCTCCCTGTCTGTCTGCTTGTCTGTCTGTCTGTCTGTCTGTCTGTCTGTCTGTCTGTCTGTCTGTCTGTCTGTCTGTATCCACAGGGGCCTGAAATCTGTCCCCATTTACAAAAGAGAGCATCATGGAGGCTAACTATGGCGTTATGATGCCTCGTTTCAAACAATGTGCTCTGAGCACATGCAGAACTGCAGACTCCTTTAACATCCATGCAATGTTTACCAGCCAGTCAGAGTGACAGGGAGGTGTGATCTCCTATGTAGTCAAGGAGACCTGGGACAGAGGAGTTCCAACTTTAAGCTCTGCACTGCATGCATTAATCCCGAGGCCAACCCCTGCCTGCAACATTCAGGCCCTACCCTACACGGCCTGACTCTTCGCCTGAAACTCGAAAATAACTTCCTCTGTTTAGTAAATCCATTAGCTGCTCCTCTGTCTTTCACTCGATCACTCCCTGCCGCAGCAGCTCGCCTCTGCATTACTCTGTTTATGGCGCTTTGAGTCTTGTACCATAGCAACGGTCAGCTTTGCTGTTCGCCAGAGCTATTTAGAGAAATGAGGAATAGGAATGGCAATGACGGAGAACGTATAACGCACCAACCCAGCACTGTCAACCAATCGCGTTTGCGTTGTCATGCTGCGTCCACCGTGCTAACTAACGTCAGCCAATCCCTTCCAAAGTCAGTATGAGTCAGAGGAAACATGTATTTTTCTCGAAGTACTAATGCCACGATTCCAAAGCTATAACATATTACAGATAGCAAGTTAATTATCTCATATCTCAAAAATATTTGTAATGTTGTACTTCTTTTGACTAAATTTCAAGCTAATGTTTAGCTGCGCCCCAATTGAACTCCGCATTCACTCCTTGAAGGAGATCTCTCCTTGTCCCATCATCACCCAGAATGCCACCGTGGCCCATTACGTAGCATGGGCAAGTACACAATGGGCCTTAATACGATTCCGATAAGAGTTCCCATCTACCTCAAAAGTATCTGCTCTGCTCAACGAACGAACGAGACATTTAGAGCACTAGTACTTTTGGTCTCTCTAAACTCGACAATCAAGGAACGTAAGTTTTTTGGGGTGAAATTATCTCGCCTGTCTTGAAAGCACTTCTGACACATTTTAGATCTTAGTCAGATATACTGTATTGGCAGCAGAGACGAAGCGACGGCTCAGCTTCAAATGTTAGTCATCATTTTAGTGATACCAAGCCTACCCGTTCCCAAAGTTATTGACGAACAAACTGGTCCCTACCCGGCGCTAACTCTCTAGCTTCAACTATTCCCTTGACTCCTCACCATACACGGACACAATACATAAAACACAGCCCCAGCTGCCCTTACTGCTTATACCCAGACCTGGCGTTAAAAAAACAGGTTATCGAATCTTTAGCCTGCCTGGAGTCAAGTCCAGACTGACAGGCTTGTCAATCCTGTTATCTTATGCTGTAGCCTGCCTGTTCTTGTCGTGTGGGAGATCTTGTGGCTAACTCACTTTGCTCAGGTAGTAATTGGTGTTTGAGGGATATCTCTCAGGTGGTGTCCAATCAACAAATGTATTATAAAGCCCTTCTTACATCAACTGATGTCGACAAAGTTGCTGTCAAAACCCAGCCTAAAAAACCCCAACACAAGGCAATGCAGGTGTAGAACACATGGCTAGAAAAACCCCGAGAAAGCCAGAACCTAGAGAAGAAACCTAGAGAGACACTAGGCTATGACGGGTGGCTAGTCCTCTCGGCTGCGGTGGAGATTATAACAGAAAACATTCCAAGATGTTCAAAGTTCATAGAGACCAGCAGGTCAAATAATTAATAATCACAGTAGTGTAGAAGGGATGTAACAGGTCAGCACCTCGGAGCTAAATGTCAGTGGCTTTTCATAGCCAATCATTTAAGAGTAGCTCTACCGCTCCGCCGTCTCTAGAGAGTTGAAAACAGCAGGGTCTGGGACAGGTAGCATGTCCTCTATGCTCTCTCTAATCTTTCCCTTTTTCTCTCTCTCTTTCTTTCTCTCTCCTCTCGGAGACCTGAGCTTAGGGACTATGCCTAGGACTACTTGGCTTATGACTCCTTGCTGTCCCTAGTCCACCTGGTCGTGCTGTTGCTCAGTTTTCAACTGTTCTCGCCTCGCTACAGAACCCTGACCGTCACTGATGTGCACCTGGCCCAGACCTGCTGTTTTCGACTCTTTCTCTCTACTGCGCTCCTGAGTGACCGCTGCGTCCCCTCTAGAACTGAGATGCAGAGCCTTGAGGACCGCTGTGTCCCCTCTACGCTGAGATGCCAAAGCCTTAGACCGCTGTGTCCCCTCGTAACACTGAGATGCAGAGCCTCTAGAACCCGCTGTGCCCCTCATAGAACTGAAGGATGCAGAGCCTTAGACCGCTGTGTCCCCTCTAGCGCTGAGGATGCAGAGCCTTAGACCGCTTTTGTGTCCCCTCTAAGAACTGAGAGCAGAGCCTATAGACCGCTGCTGACCCCCTAGAACTGAGATGCAGAGCCTTAGAACCGCTGTGTCCCCTCTAGCGTAGATGCAGACCTTAGACCGCTGTCGTCCCCTCTAAACTGAGATGAACTTAGACCGCTGTGTCCCTCAGAACTAGATGCAGGCCTTAGACCCTGTTCCCCTCTAAACTGAGTGGGCCTTAGACCGCTGGTCCCCTCTAGAACTGAGATTGCGAGCCTGAGACCGCTGAATGTCCCCTCTAGAAAACTGAGATGCAGACTGTAGGACCGCTGTGTCCCCTCTAGAACTGAATGCAAAGCCTTAGACCGCTGTGTCCCCTCTAGAACTAGATGCAGAGCCTTAGACCGCTTTCCCCTAGAACTGAGATGCAAGCTTAGACCGCTGTTCCCCTCTAAACTAGATGGCAGAGCCTTACGACCGCTGTGTCCCCTCTAGAACTGAATGCAGACCTTAGGGACCGCTGGTGTCCCCTCTAGCCTGAGTGCAGAGCCTTAGACCGCTGTGTCCCCTCTAGAACTGAGATGCATAGGCCTAGACCGCGTGTCCCTTCTACCTGAGATGCAGAGCCTTTAGACCGCTGTTGTCCCCTCGAGAACTGAGATGCAGAAGCCTTAGACCGCGTTCCCCTCTAGCACTGAGATGCAGAGCCTTAGACCGCTTGTCCCCTCTAGAACTTGAGATTCAGAGCCTTAGCACCGCTGTGTCCCTCTAGCGCTGAGATGCAGAGCCTTAGACCGCTGTGCCCCTCTAAACTGAGATCAGAGCCTTAGACCGCGTGTGTCCCTCTAGAACTGAATGCAAGAGCCTTATACCCTGTTCCCCCTCTAGAACTGAGAAATGCAGAGCCTTATTACCGCTGTGTCCCCTCAAGCACTGATGCAAGCCTTAGACCGCTGTGTCCCCTTAGAACTGAGATGCGAGCACTTAGACCGCTGGTCCCCCTCTAGCACTGAGCATGCAGACCTTAGACCGCTGTTCCCCTCGTAGCACTGAGATGCAAAGAGCCTTAGACCGCTGCTGTCCCCTCTAGCGCTAGAGCAGACCTTAGACCGCTGTTCCCCCCTAGCACTGAGATGCAGAGCTTAGGAACCGCTGTCCCCTCTAGAACTGAATTGCCAGAGCCTTTAGACCGCTGGTCCCCTCTAGAACTGAGATGCAGAGCCCGTAGACCGCTGTCCCCCTCTAGCCTGAGATGCAGAGCCTTAGACCGCTGTGTCCCTCTAGAACTGAGATGCAAGCCGTAGGACCGCTGTGTCCCCTTCTAAAACTGAGATGCAGACCTTAGACCGCGGATGTCCCCTCTAGAACTGAGATGCAGAGCTCTAACCGCTGTGTCCCCTCTAGCACGAGATGCAGAGCCTTAGACCGCGTGTGTCCCCTCTAGAACTGAATGCAAGCCTAGACCGAAACTGTGAACCCCTCTAGAACTGAGATGCAGAGCCTTAGAACCGCTGTGCCCCTCTAGCACTGAGATGCAAGCCTTAGACCGCTGTTCCCCTCTAGAACTGATGCAGAGCCTTAGACCGCTGTTCCTCTAGCACTGAGATGCAAGCCTTAGACCGCTGTTGTCCCCTCTAGAAACTGAGATGCAGAGCCCTTAGACCGCTGTTGCCCCCTCTAAACGAGATGGCAGAGCCTTAACCGCTGTGACCCCTCAAACTAGGATGCAGAGCCTTAACCGCTGGTCCCCTCTAGCACTGATATGCAGAGCCTTATAGACCGCTGTGTCCCCTCTAGAACTGAGTGCAGAGCCTTAGACCGCTGTGTCCCCTCAGAAACTGAATGCAGAGCCTTAGGACCGCTGTTCCCCTCTAGCACTAGATGCAAGAGCCCTTTAGACCGCTGTGTCCCCTCTAGAACTGAGATGCAGGAGCCTTAGACCGCTGTGTCCCCTCTAGCCTGAGATGCAAGAGCCTTAGACCGCTGTGTCCCCTCCTAGCACTGAGATGCAGGAAGCCTTAACCGCTGTGTCCCCTCTAAACTGAGATCAGAACCTTAGGACGCTGTGCCCCTCTAGAACTGAGATGCAGAGCCTTAGACGCGCTGTCCCTCAGAACTGAGATCAGAGCCTGCGAGACCGCCTGTGTCCCCTCTAGAAACTAATGCAGAGCGCTTAGACCGCTGTCCCCTCTAGAACTAGATTGCAGGAGCCTTAGACCGCTGTGCCCCGTCTACACTGAGATGCAAGAGCCATTAGACCGCTTGTCCCCTCTAGCATGAGAGCAGAGCCTTAGACCGCGTGCCCCTCCTAGAACTGAGATGCAGAGCCTTAGACCGCTGTGTCCCCTCTAGAACTAGATGCAGAGCCTTAGACCGCGTGTCCCTCTAGCACTGAGATGCAAGAGCCTTAGACCGCTGTGTCCCTCTAGAACTGAGATTGCAGAGCCTTAGACCCTGTGTCCCCTCTAGCACTGAGAGCAGACCTTAGACCGCTGTGTCCCCTCTAAAGAACTATTTTAGACAAGAGCCTTAGCACCGCTGGTGTCCCCTCTAGCGCTGAGATGCAGACCTTAACCGCTGTGTCCCCTCTAGAACTGAGATGCAGAGCCTTAGAACCGCCTGTGTCCCCTCTAAACTGAGATGCAGAGCCTTACCGCTGTGTACCTCTAGCCACTGAGATGCAGAGCCTTAGACCGCTGTGTCCCTCTAAGAACTGAGATGCAGAGCCTATAGACCGCTGTGAACCCCTCTAGAAACTGAGATTGCAGAGCCTTAAGACCGCTGTGTCCCCTTCTGAAACTGAGATGCAGGAGCTTAGGACCGCTGTGTCCCCTCTTAAGAACTGAGATTGCAGAGCCTAACCGCTGTGACCCCTCTAGAACTGAGATGCAGAGCCTTAGACCGCTGTGTCCCCTCTAGAACTGAGATGCAGAGCCTTAGACCGCTGTTCCCTCTAGCACTGAGATGCAGAGCCTTAACCGCTGTGTCCCCTCTAGAACTAGATGCAGACCTAGACCGCTGTGACCCCTCTAAGAGACTGAGATGCAGAGCCTTAGACCCGTCCCTCTAGCGGCTAGATGCAGAGCCTTAGACCCTGATGACCCTCTAGAACTGAGAGCAGAGCTTAGACCGCTGTACCCCTCTAGAAACTGAGATGCAGAGCCTTAGACCGCTGTGTCCCCTCTACCTGAATGCAGGCCTACTAGACCGCTGTGAACCCCTTCTAAACTGAATCAGAGCCTATAGACCGCTGGTCCCCTTCTAGAACTGAATGCAGAGCCTTAGACCGCAATCTCTCTCTT
>NW_019944950.1:0-5809 GCF_002910315.2 Salvelinus sp. IW2-2015
CAAAGAAGAGAGATAACACGTCTACTGTCTCTGTCTCCATAACAGACAATATGGATGCTGGTCCTGGAGAGTTAAACACGTCTACGTCTCTGTTCTCATAACAGACATGATGATGCTGGTCCTGGTAAGAGTAGAGACACGTGCTGACTGTCTCTGTTTCATAAGACAGACAAATGATCTGGTGCCTGGTAGAGGTTAAACACCGTCGTACTGGGTCTCTGTCTTCATACAGACATATTATGAATCTGGGTCGGCTGGTAGGAGGTTAAACGATATTTCTCTGTGCTCTCCGCCCGGGTAGAATTGTTTATTAGTAAGAAGGCTTCATTAAAACCAGGTTAAAGCAAGTGTGGCTAATTATCATGTAGCTGAAGGACACCACACACACACACGACACACACACACAGACACACGACCACACACACAGCAGCAACACACACACACACGACACAAGCCCACCACACGACACACACACACACACACACACACACGCTGAAGGATACGGCATGCTCAGGGTATACTTAGACTGCCTAAATGAGAAAACGAGATAATCGCGTTACAGCACGAGCACAAGACGACGAACCACACACACACACACAGGCACCCCGACACACAAGGCACACCACGCACACAGCCAACACTACACACAGATCACAACACAGCAACAGAGCACTACACAGCACACACCCACACACACACACACACAGGCACACAAACAGACACCGCATGAAACCATTCTTCCTCTGAACGAACCTGGTAAATTGATCAGTTTTCTGTCTCCTTTTGCTCAAGGATGGAGTTGGATCGTATCTACGCGTCATGTGGTCGTGGTGTGTTTAAGAGATTAATGGTTCTGCACTGCGACGGCACCAATGCCGCTCGATCACCACAGATGGTTTCCTGGCATGGACCACGCACGCAATGTTCCTATCTCACCACCTAAGGTGTTCGCTCATCCTCATGCCTCACCCTCCACGCAATGTCCCTCACTCCTCTCACAATGGTCGCCTCATCCCGCACGAATGTGTCCTCATGCCAGCATCCAATGTTTCTCATGTGCGCACCAATGTCGCGTCATCCACGCACGCAATGGTTCTCATCACCACCGAAATGTTGGTTCCTCATCTCCACCAATGGTCTCATCTCCCATTCGTTTCATCATTCCATGCAACAATGTTCTCACCCACGCACTGGTTCCTCAATCATCATGCGGCACCGCAATGTCCCTCTCCACGCACCAATGTTCCTCATGCCACCACAATGTTGCGCTCATCCTCAATCCTCCACGGCATGTTCGCTCATCGCTCGCACAATGTTCCTATGCGCACACTAATCTGTAGCATCGCACTGGATATTCGCACAGCAGGCCTTTGTGCCTTATATAGGTGACACGGACTTTGTTTTGAACTGTCAAGAATGGTGATACTGGGAATCTGGGATAACTGGGATCGTCTTGAGTGTGTTTGCTCGGAGCTGATTTCTGGTGTGTGTGTCCTTGCCTGACAGAGTTGGAGGTGGCGGAGCGCTGAGTACGGAGGGGAATCTGGCTGGACTAACCTTGCCCAGTGCTGAACTGAATGGGAATCCATCAGCTGTCTGCTAGCGACGCTCAGACGCAGGGAGGAATGGTAACAACACAACCCTATCTCCTTTCTGCGCCCTCTTCTGGTTCTTCTGTGTCTGTCTCTCTCTCTCTCTCTGGTTCGTCTTCGCTCCTCTCTCTCTCTCTCCTCTTCTTCGTCCTTCGTCTCTCGTCTCCCGTCCGCCGCCCCTCGTCTCGTCTCTGCGTGTGGTCTCTCTGTGCGCTGTCTGCGTTCTCGTGGTGTTCTCTGTGGTCTGTGCTTGCTCTGCTCTTTCTCTGTCTGTGTGTCTTCTTTCGTCTTCTGTGTTTCTCTCTGGTCTCAGGTCTCTCTCTCTCTCTGTTGTTCTCTGTTCATGTTCTGCTCTCTCTCTCTCTGGTGTTCTGCTCTGTGGCTGCTCTCTTCTCTCTCTCTCTCTTCTTCTCTCTCAGTGGTCTATCTCTGTGTCTTTTTCTTCTCGTCTCTACTGTGTTCTCATTCCTCTCTCTCGTGTCTCGATCTATGTGTTGTATGTTCTCGTGTCTGTTTTTTGACCAGTAGAGAGGACAATTTTTTGACCATGTAAAATTACACATAACAGTTATCAGATGAATACAGTTGTAGACATTGTGTTATGTTGAAATGACTATTGCGCTGGAAAAACGGCTGATTTTTAATGAATATCTACAATAGGCGTACAGAGCCATTATCAGCAAACATCACTCCTGTGTCTCCAATGGCATGTTGTGTTAGCTAATCAAGTTTATCATTTTAAAAAGGCTAATTGATCATTAGAAAACCCTTTTGCATTTATGTTAGCACAGTTGAAACTGTTGTGCCTGATTAAAGAAGCAATACAACTGGCCTTCTTAGACTAGTTGAGTATCTGGAGCATCAGCATTTGTGGGTTCGATTACAGGCTCAAAATGGCCAGAAACAAAGAACTTTCTTCTGAACTCGTCAGTCTATTCTTGTTCTGGAGAATGAAGTGAAGAGCGTGACTCGGGATGCTGTCCTTCTAGACTGTGTTTTGTGGGTACTTTTATGAAGCTGCGCAGTTGACACTCTACTGTACTTGTGTCAATCTTGCTCAGTTGTGCACCGGGGACCCCACTCCTCTTCTATTTGGTTGGGCCAGTTTGCGCTGTTCTCGGAAGGGAGTAGTACAAGCAGCGTTGTGACGAGTTCTTCAGTTTCTTAGGCAATTTCTTGCACATGGAGTTTCAGAAGAAAAAGTGTCATTTTGTTTCTGCTGGCATTGTCTAACTTGGATTAGCTAACCACAACATGCCATTGGAACACAGGAGTGATGGGTTGCTGATAATGGGCCCTTGTAACGCCTATGTAGATATGCATATAATGTTTTACTCTACTCTACTATTACACTATTCTACTCTATTCTACTCTAACTTTACAGCTATTCTAATAGCTCTCTATTCTACCGACTCTACTTTACACTATTCTACTCTATTCTACTATAGTTTATCGTCGATTCTTCTAAATCTATTATAACTCTACCCTGTTCTACTGTACTGTGTTCTACTCTGTTCTACTCTACTCTATTCTACTCTAGTCTACCTCTATCTAAACCATTATACTGTACTCTATTCTAAACTATTATACTCTAGTTATACTCTAGTCTTTACTCTATTCTAACTAGTATACTATATTCTACTCTATTCTACTCTATTCTACTCTATTCTAAACTAGTATACTATACTTCTACTCTATTTAGTCTACTTACTCTATTCTATTCTAAACTATTGTACTCTATTATACTCTACACTACTCTATTATATTTTACTATACTCTGCTTTAAACACTACTCTACTTACTAGATTCTAAAACTATTAATACTCTACTCTAACTCTACTCTAGACTATAAGTTCTAAAGCCATATTATACTCTACTCTATTCTAAACTATTATACTCTATTATACTCTACTCTATTCTAAACTAGTATACTCTATTCTACTCTACTCTATTCTACTATATTCTACTCTACTCTACTCTATTTTACTCTACACTATTCTACTCTACTCTACACTACTCTACTCTATTCTACTCTACTCTATTCTACTCTATTMTACTCTACTCTACTCTACACTACTCTACTCTATTCTACTCTATTCTACTCTACACTATTCTACTCTATTATACTCTATTCTACTGTACTCTACTCTACACTATTCTACTCTACTCTATTCTACTCTATTWTACTCTATTATACTCTACTCTACTCTACACTACTCTACTCTATTCTACTCTACTCTATTCTACACTATTCTACTCTATTCTACTCTACTCTATTATACTCTACTCTATTCTATTCTAAACTATTATACTCTATTATACTCTACACTACACTATTATATTTTACTATACTCTGCTTTACACTATTCTACTCTACTTTACTAGATTCTAAACTAGTATACTCTACTCTACTCTATTCTAAATTATTATACTCTATTATACTCTACTCTACTCTATTCTACTCTATTATACTCTACTCTACTCTATTATACTCTACTCTACTCTATTCTAAACTATTATACTCTATTATACTATATTCTACTCTACTCTGTTCTACTATGTTCTACTCTACTGAGATACCTATATTGACTCGACAATTGAAACATGAAACTCATCCTCATATTTCTCCCTGTATATTTACTCTCCTCGGGTGAATTTCATATCATACAATAGTTATTCAGTTAAAGACACTCATCGTAGTCCCACTTTAGAGAGACGTTTGAATTCCTTTCTGACATTATTGTCTGACATTAAGAACACATCATTTACACCCCACACACAGCCAATACCCACTGGTCTCAACAGTTTACTGTGTGTTTGAAAGCCATTCTATTCAATTATACTCTATTATATCCTGTCGTATCCCACACCTCTCAGAGGACATGCTAATGACTGGCAACTGATATATCACAGTTGTCAAATCAACCACTTGCCTTGTTCTATACCTCACTGTATTTACTGTTAAAATTAAACTTCTAATATCTCTCTGAAGATCTAATACCTGTCCTAGTATCTCTCCTGAAGATTAATCGTTGTCTAGTTTCTGAAGATCTAATACCTTGTCCTAGTATCTCTCAGAAGATCTAAACCTTGTCCTGTATCTCCTGAAGATCTAATACCTTGTCCTAGTATCTCTCTGAAGATCTAATACGTTTGTCCTAGTATCTCTCCTGAAGACTATAGCTTGTCTAGTATCTCCTGAAGATCTAAACTTCTCTAGTATTCCCTATGCCACTACTGTGTCCTAAGTATCTCCGCAAGAATGTCTAATTACTTGTCTAATACTATCCTGAATGTCTATACTTGTCCTAATATCTCCCAGAATGTGTAATACTTGTCCTAATATCTCCAGAATGTTATTAGTGTCCTAATATATCCTGAATGTCTAAACGTGTCCTAATATCTCCCAGAATGTGTAACTAAACTACTGTGTCCTAATATTCCCAAGAATGTGTAATTACTGTGCCAAATATCTCCAGACTGTGCTTCTTGTCCTATATGTCCCAAATGTGTAATACTTGTCCTAATATGCTCCCAGAATGTGTAATTACTTGTCCTAATATCTCCAGAATGTTAAGTACTCGTCTAATATCTCCCAGAATGTCTGACCAACCGGTGACATTGCAGTGTGTGTGTCTCCCCACCAGGTGAGATCCGCATGGTGTTCGTCCTCTTCAGGAACTGGGCTCCTATCTGTCAACAGATAATGCCAGGTGTGGTCTGGGCAGGCGAGGCTCTGTATCCTAACTACTCTGTCATAGTCAACTCTCCTGTTATTACTGCCTCTATCAACAAGGAGAGCACCAAGGTCTATCTGTCTGAACCGGTGGTCTTCACTGCTCACAACACTGCAGGTATATATATACCGGAAAACACCGGCACGGCTTACGACACAAGTTACACACACATCACCAACAACACACCGACACACACACACACAACAGACACACAACAGCACACGAACTATCACACAACACAGAGGCACAGACACCACACTCAACATATAGACACTACATACAACACACAGACACAGACACAGACAGACGGCCACATCACAGAGCCAACACAGCACAGACAGAAGACACAGAACAACGACACACAGGAACACACACAATACACACACCACCGACCAGCACATAGACAGACACACAAAACAAAGACACAGAAACCAAAAACATTGCGACAGACAACACAAGCGAACACGCACAGACCAGACA
>NW_019944950.1:6598-27099 GCF_002910315.2 Salvelinus sp. IW2-2015
AGAGGGGCGAGGAGAGAGAGGGGGAGAGAGAGAGAGGGGGATAGAGAGAGAGAGGGGGGGAGAGAGAGAGAAGAGGGGAGAGAGAGAGGGTTGGATAGAGAGAGGAGAGGGGGGATAAAACAGATGGGGTAAGAGAGAGCGAGAGGGGATCGAGAGAGAGAGAGGGGCTAGAGAAGAGAGAGAGGGGGGATAAGAGAGAGAGGAGAGGGGGATAGAGAGAGAGAGGGGGGAGAGAGAGAGGGGGGGATAGAGAGAGGAGGGGGGATAAAACGAGGGGTAGAGAGAGAGGGGGATAGGAGAGAGGGGGGATCGAGAGAAGAGAGGGGGGATAGAGAGAGAGGGGGGGAGAGAGAGAGAGGGGGGAGAGGGAGAGAGGGGGGTAGCAGAGAAAAGAGAGCGAAAGAGAGAAGAGAAAAGAGAGAGGGGAGTATAGAGAGAGAGGGGGGGATAGAGAGGAGAGAGGGGGGAGAGAGAAGAGAGGGGGTAGAGAGAGAGAGGGGTAGAGAGAGAGAGAGGGGGGAAGAGAGAGAGGGAGAGAGAGGGGGATAGAGAAGAGAGGGGGGGATAGAGGAGAGAGGGGGATAGAGAGAGAGGGGGGAGAGAGAGCGAGAGAGAGAGGGGGGATAGAGAGAGAGGGGGGGATAGAGAGAGAGAGGGAGAAGAGAGAGAGAGAGAGAGGGGGAATAGAGAGAGAGGAAGGGGGAGAAGAGAGAGGGGAGAGAGAGAGGGGGGATAGAGAGAGAGAGAGAGAGGGGGATAGAGAGGAAGAGGGGGGATGAGAGAGCGGGGGGGAGAAGAGAGAGAGGTGGGGAGAGAGAGAGAGACAGGGGGATAGAGAGAGAGACAGGGGGGATAGAGAGAGAGGGGGGGAGAGAGAGAGGGGGGGGAGAGAGAGAGGAGAGAGAGGGGGAGGGTAGAGAGAAGAGAGGGGGGGAGAGAAGAGAGAGAGAGGGGGGGGATAGAGAGAGTGGGGACGAGAGAGAGAGAGACAGGGGGGGATAGAGAGAGAGGGGGGGGAGGGAGAGAGAGAGAGGGGGAGGGATAAGAGAGAGAGAAGAGAGAGAGAGAGAGAGAGAGAGAGAGGAAGAGTAGTAGGAGAGATTGGAGAGAGAGGAGAGCGGAGAGAAGAGAGAGAAGGGGTAGAGAGAAGGGGGGATAGAGAGAAGGGGGTAGAGAGGGGGGTAAGAGAGAGGAGGGGGGGTAGAGAGAAAAAAGAGAGCGAGAGAGAGAGAGAGAGAGAATAGCGAGAGAGAGAGAGAGAGGGGGGGGTAGAGGAGAGAGAGAGAGAGAGAGAGAAGAGAGAGAGAGAGAGAGAGGGGGGGTAGAGGGAGAGAGAGAGAGAGAGAGAGAGAGAGAGAGAGAGAGAGAGAAGAGAGAGAGAGAGAGGAGAGAGAGAGAGAGAGGAATATGAGAGAGAGGGGAGAGAGAGAGAGGGGGGATAGAGAGAGAGAGAGAGAGAGGGGGGGCGAGAGAGAGAGAGGGGGGATAGAGAGAGAGGGGGGGAATAGAGAGAGAGAAGGGGGGAAGAGAGAGAGAGAGAGAGCGAGAGGGGGGATAGAGAGAGAGAGGGGGGGAGAGAGAGAGGGGGGGATAGAGAGAGAGAGGGGGGGAGGGATAGAGCGAGAGGGAAACAGTTATAGCAGGATACGCTGGAGGCCCTGCGGCTAGTGCTACAAGCCGGGCTGCGGTGGCTTCCTCCACTTTCTTCCTCTTCCTCTCGTCAGCCAAGCTGTTTCTCCGCCAGCCGCCGGCGCCTCCTGCTCTGCTTCAGCCTTTCTCTGCTGGGAGATGGTCTGCTTGTCCTTCTGCTTGGCCTGGACAGCACTGTTAGGCCTACACACAACACACACACACACACACAGACACACCACACACACACAAACACGGTTTAGAGATTGCACACACACAGTTTCTCAGAATCTGTATGTTCCCTGATCTGCAGGTCACCCTTGCATCCAAAAAAAACACCTGTTATGTGATCAAGATGAGATGAGTGATATTACGCTCAGGCCGATCCTTTACACAGCGCTGCTCAGGCCGATCCTTTACAACAGCGCTGCTCCGTGCCGATCCTCTCAACAGCGCTGGGCTCAGGCCGATCCTCTACACAGCGCTGCTCAGGCCGATCTCTACACAGCGCTGCTAGGCCGATCCTACTACACAGCGGGCTGCTCGGCCGTCCCTTTACACAGCGCTGTTTTCTTTTTTTTTTTGTTTTTTTCTCAGGCCGATCTCTACACAGCGCTGCTGCAAGGCCGATCCTCTACACAGCGCTGCTCAGGCCGATCCTCTAGCACAGCGCTGCTCAGGCAGATCCTCTTACACAGCGCTGCTCAGGCCGATCCTTTACACAGCGCTGCTCAGGCGATCCTCTACACAAGCGCTGCTCAGGCGATCCTCTACACAGCGCTGCTTCAGGCCGATCCTCTACACAAGCGCTGCTCAGGCAGATCCTATACACAGCGCTGGCTGCAGTGCCGATTTCCTTTACACAGCGCTGCTCAAGGCCGATCCTTTACACAGCGCTGCTCAGGCCGATCCTTTACACAGCGCTGCTCAGGCCCGAATCCTTTACACAGCGCTGCTCAGGCCGATCCTTTTTACATTTTACATTTTTACATATAAGTCATTTAGCAGACGCTCTTATCCAGAGCGACTTACAAATTGGGCATTCACCTTAATGACATCCAGTGAAAGCCACTTACATTCCTCTTACACAGCGCTGCTCAGGCCCGATGCCTTTACACGCGCTGTTCTCAGGCCGATCCTTTACACAATGCGCTGCTCAGGCCCGATCCTCTACACAGCGCTGCTCAGGCCGATCCTCTCACACAGCGCTGCTCAGGCCGATCCTTTACACAGCGCTGCTCAAGGCCGATCCTTTACACAGGCGCTGCTCAGAGCCGATCCTTTACACAGCCGGTGCTCCAGGGCCGATCCATTTACCACAGCGCTGCTCAGGCCGATCCTCTAACACATCTGCGCTGCTCCAGGCCGATCCTCTCACCACAGCGCTGCTCAGGCCGATCCTTTACACAGCGCGCTCAGGCCGATCCTTTACCACACAGCGCTGCTCAGGCCGATCCTCTACCACAGCGCTGCTCAGGCCGATCCTCTACAACCTCAGCTGATAGTCTGAGAAGCTTGGCTTTGTTCAGGCCTTGAGTGTGTGTGTGTTGTGTCTGTGTTCCTACTTGTTCTGCAGCAATCTTCGTTGTCTTTGTCGCAGCTGGCCCAGCTCTGAGCGCAGACTCCTGTCCTGCGCTTGGTCAGCGGGAGGAGAGAGTGAGAAACCGTAAATCTGACTCCAACTGAACGCTCGCCTGCAGGTCTGCCTTCACCGTTTTCCATCCTGCCTCCAACCTAGAGAGGAGAGAGAGAGAGAAGGACGAGCAGCCGAGAAGAGAGAGAGAGAGAGAGAGAGACGAGAGCCGAGAGCGAGCAGAAGAAGAGAAAAAGAAAGATAAAGAAAGAGAGAGGAGAAAGAGACCGAGAGAGGAGGAGGAGCGAAAGGAGAGAGCGAGAGAAAGAGAGAGAGAGAGAGAGAGAAAAAAAGAAAGAAAGAGAAAGAAAGAAAGAGAGAGAAAAGAGAAAGAACAAAGAAGCTATGCGCATCAGGGTCGACTACAATAACAGTTTTCTTGCCGAATCTCATAACATCATGAAAGGTGTTTATCATGCACAGCTACACACATCGTATGAATCTGACGGCGCCGACCGCACAGTTGATAACATGGTAAACACCACCAAGTGGAAAGGCCTTGCTCTTTTCCTGGGTCATTTCTAGAAACGTATTGGGTGTAGGTCTGCATGTGTACGTTGGCTCTGCGTGCTGTGTGTGCTGAATGTGTGTGTGTGTGTGTGTGTGTGTGTGTGTGTGGTGTGGTGTGTTGTGTGTGTGTGTGTGTGTGTGTGGTGTGTGTGTGTGTGTGTGTGTCGTGTGTGGTGTGTGTGTGTGTGTGTGTTGTGTGTGGTTGTCTTACTGACGAGGGCGTACCGGCTTGCCCAGTGAATTGTTGGATGCAGTTCTCCACGGGATCCTTGCCTTGCTCCTTTCCCCCGCCACTTCTGCTTTCTTCTCGTTCTTATTCGCGACGAGCCCAGACGACGGGAAACGCTCTCCCATTGGTGGCCTGTTGATTCCGAGGCGAGGAAGTTGGTGGCGCGCCACCGCCTCCCGCTTGGCGTTTTTGGTAGTTCTTCCCTCCTCCTCCTCCTGCCTCCCCTGGTTCCCCCCACCTCCTCTTTGGGAGTGTGTGTGTATGCCGTGCTCTCTCCGTCCTCCGAGCGTACCGTTGTTTCAGTTCTTCCCCCCGCTGTTCTCCTACTACTCTGTCTCGCCTGTAAATGTGGAGTCCATGTGTGGAGGATACTGTTGTTGTTGATTCCCTATTGTGTGTTTGTTGTTGTGGTTTTGCCTCCCGCTCCTTGCTGTTGCCGTCTCTCCCTTTCTCGCGGTACTCCAAGTTCCGGTCTAAGGGGACAGAAAGAGTTAACGCGCAAGGTCTTTCCTTGCCGGGGAGTAGCCCCCGTTTTGGGAGACCGGAGGGGCTAGGTCCACCTCTGATGACACACCTTAGCCATGGCGCTAGAAAGAGGAGGCGAAGGAAGAGGTGCAGATCAGATAGCACCCAGCGTGTTTGGATTGCTCACTTTGGATGGTACGGTGGGTGTTGGAGCTGCCTCTAGATCGGGAAGGTGTGGAAGAACGTTCTGAAGGTGAGAAAATAGAGGCTGTGTATAAAGCAAACGTTGTGTGCTGTGTGTGTGTGTGTGTGGTTGTGTGTGTGTGTGGTGTGTGGTTGTGTGTTGTGTGTGTGTGTGTGTGTGTGATCCAGACATTAAACAGAATTCAACAATATAAAAAGAAAAATGTATTGAACTTAGTAGGAAATCAAACTAAATGTATTGAATGCAATGGGGGAAGGGGGGATAACCTAGTCAGATGTAGAACTAATGTATTGAAGCAAGGGAAAGGGGATACCTAGTCAGATGTAGAACTAAATGTATTGAAGCAAGGAAAGTGGGTGGATACCTAGTCAGATGTAGAACTAAATGTATTGAAGGCAATGGGAAAGGTGGGAATACCTAGTCAGTGTAGAACTAAATGTATTGAAGCAATGGGAAAGGGGGATACCTAGTCAGATGTAGAACTAAATGTATGAAGCAATTAGGGAAAGGGGATACCTAGTCAGATGTAGAACTAAATGGTATTGAAGGCAAATGGGAAAAGGGGGGGATACCTAAGTCCAGATGTAGAACTAAATCGTATTGAAAGGGCATGGAAGGGGGGGATACCTAGTCAGATGTAGAACTAAATGTATTGAAGGCAATGGGAAAGGGGGGGATACCTAGTCAGATGTAGAACTAAATGTATTGAAGGCAATGGGAAAAGGGGGGATACCTAGTCAGATGTAGAACTGAATGTATTCAACTGCAATGCATCTTCCACATTTAACCCCTCTGAATCAGAGCTTATGAATTTATTAGAAAATGCATTAAAAAAATTGCCCAAGTGAATCATAAGACATTCACTTAAATGCATCAGCGATTCATATTTCCCTGCAACGGCACAGGAATGAGTGAGTCCTATTGGTGTACCGTTAGCGACGATGCTAACGATAACCATCGTCTAGTAGAGCTGGGAAGGCTTTCCCAAAATGTTAACTACAAAGTACCCGGCGGGATGATATCATGATTATTAGCATCAATCCAGTGGCCATTTTGTTTTGCAAACTCTGCAATCACATGAGCCCAACAAACAACGGTCTCTTGCTGGTTCACACTTGCATGAAAAGGGCAACTACACCCAAAATGTCAAAGATTTTTTTCCACAGACCTCATTAGTAGTCTCCTAATGTGGTTTAAAACTGTTGTGGACTTGAAACATCCCATTTGTGTTTTATTTTTACTATTTAACCTTTCTAGGACTGAGGTTCCGCTAGCGGAACTCCTCCCACATTCCACTGAAAAGGCAGAGCGCGAAATTCAAAAAATATTTTTGAGAAATATTTAACTTTCACACATTAACAAGTCCAATACAGTAAATGAAAGACACACATCTTCTGAATCCAGCCAACATGTCCGATTTAAAAAAAATGTTTTACAGGGAAAACACAATATATATTTATGTTAGCTCACCAACAAATAGAAAAAAAGCACAGACATTTTTCACAGCACAGGTAGCATGCACAAAATCAACCAAACTAACCTAGAACAAACCAAAGAAACCAAGAAACAACTTAAAATAAATAAAAAAATGTGGTGGGGGAAAAAAAACAGGACAAAAACAAAAACAGGAGAAAACTGAATTTGGGAGAGAAAAATAGGGAATCAGGCAACAACAACAAACAACAACAACAACAGACTGAGGTCCCTACTCACCCTCCTCCGCCTCTCTCTCCTGTCTCTGTAGCATCTGTTGCTCTGGGGGCAGAGCCTGTTGTAGGAGCTGCATGTAGAACTCATTCTCCTTCTGCACCTCTTTCTGTTTCCTCAGTCTCATCTTGTAGCTGACGTAGCTCTTAAAGCCAAAGCCCAGAGTCACCACGGGGTAGCCAATACTGACAGAGGGGGGGGGGACGACGACAAATAAACTGTTGTTATGGTTACCTGTCATTTCTACTTCCTGTGCAGCATAGAAGAAGAACAGTTTGACTTTTGTTGCAGAGTCTATAGGTGTCTTGTAACAAGTGGGACTGTTTGACTAATTATTTAAAAGAACATTGCCTGAGCAAATTACAATGGGCTTGGTCTTGTGCATTAAAAGGCCCAATGACACAATGCAAGAAGATAGACCAGGTAGGGTTATAACAACAGCGGACAGKGTTACCAGTGAGCAGCGAAGGGCCGACACAGGTCCACATGGAAGTTCTTCAGGTCCTTGAAGCGGATGGCAGCTTCCATGTACACAAACAGTATCCATAGCGACACGGTGGGTAGACACACTCCTCTCTCTGTGCAGAGGGGGAAAGGGCCCAGATGGGGGACAGTGTGAGAGTTAAACGCCGCCGTTTACACAGGCAGACCAATTATGATCTTTTTGCCCAATTATTTGCAGGAGCTGATCTGAYTTGTCAAAAGACCAATTAGTGGRAAAAAMTGTCAAAATTGGGCTGCTTGTGTGAAAGCAGACAAAGAAATACAAAATGAATTTTGTACATGCGCATTTGAATGTATAAAAATGTACAGTACATACACATTTGATAACTGGGTATACATAAACATATGAATCACGTGCCACCCAGGATTAAGCCCCAATGCATCATAGGAAAGAGAMATCTATCTAAATCTGGGACAGAGAGAGAGCTGGTGTTAACGGACCTGTGTGCCAGACRTACTGGACCCAGACGTAGGTGCTGGCAGCGAAAAACAGCCATTGGACAGGGATAAAGAGGAGGCAGATGATGTCAGACGTAAACGCCACACACACAAAGAACACGGAGAAAGCCTGAGAGAGAGAGAGAGAGAAATGTAGTCAGTATGCAAATATACAATTGTGCAGCCATTTTTCGTGTCAAAATCTCATGAATACACTCTGTCTTACATTCACACACACTTACCAGCCCCTGGTATCTGAACGAGTCATAGACACTGCGTATGAAGAGCCAGAAGGGCCACAGGTACTCAAACCTGAACTCCAACACAAAGTCTGCCAGCAGCACCAGCACCCACACCACCAGAAACTTCAGATACAGGAACGTACTGAGAGAGAGAGAGAGAAAGAGAGAGAGAGAGAGAGAGAGAGAGAGAGAGAGAGAGAAAGAGACAAAGACAGCGAGAGAAAGAGAACATGAGAGAAACATTGTGGGATTTCTTTAGACACAACCTGAGAGAGAGAGAGAGAGAGAGAGGCTAGATGAAAACTAGCTCTGGTCCAAGGTGTTAGTGTGTTCCTCTACTAACTAGTAATGGAACATGTGTCACTACCGCCCTGGACCAGAGCTAGTCAAAAGCTCCCTGTGATATGATCACCAGTCATTCATATAAACAGCACAGTGTTTACAGATGGACCATCTTTCTCCTGATTTCAGTCACGAGGTAATAATCTGCAACCACATGACCACATGGTTTCCGATGTTGTTTTAAAAAGAGGCATTTGCACCGAATAACATTAAAAGTTAATTCAAATTTGTTCCTTTAATGAATCCTAACTTACATTTACATTTAAGTCATTTAGCAGACGCTCTTATCCAGAGCGACTTACAAATTGGAAAGTTCATACATATTCATCCTGGTCCCCCCGTGGGGAATGAACCCACAACCCTGGCGTTGCAAGCGCCATGCTCTACCAACTGAGCCACACGGGACAAACTTCAACTTCATCCCCACTAGTTGATATACAGATTCCTGGTTGTACAAGTGTACTGCTTTTCAGTCCCTTCATACTAAAAGCTCTGGTCCAGAGCTTATAGTCTTCGTTCATACTGTACAAGCCCAGAAATACATAACCTAACACCGTGCCAGACAGTGGCGTATGTCTATGAGAAGATCGGAGAGAACATTAAACCCCGTGTATATGTCGGTTTTTCAACAGCTGCTTTGCCCACGTTGTGTGATCAATGGAGCTTTGCTGCTGACAATGTACTGAAGGACTCACAAGTGTAGATGCTACAGTCAAGCTTTGGATAACTAGCTAGCTTAGTAATACAGGGCTACCAGACAGTGAGTGAGTATACAAAGAACATATTGTCATGTGTGGGTTGGATGGCCAGCTAAGTATCAGTAAGRCACTAATTAACCGTGCAATAAAATCATGATCTATGTGTATGCATTTTTAGCACGTTTTCCAATGCCATTTGATTGTCGTCAATGTGAATGCATTCGGTATTGTTTACATTTTGGAACAAATCCCTGAAACTGTCAGAATAGCAAGCGAACTAACTAGCAGCTGCTACTTAGCTAATGTTACATAGCTAGGCCTTCAGAACCAGGCTATAAGACATTTGAAAACGACACATTCATAGTAACGCTAAAGCAGGGGGGTTATTTGACACACTACATGACAGCTAAGTGTCTTGTCTGATATATCTCAGACGCCATTATTTTACGATCATGTCCCCTAACTAGAGCCCGCTTTCTTYGTCGGTACCTGCTATATATACCCTCGGTGATTCGGTTCCGTTTTAACGGCCGTCGGAGCTTGCTGCAGTCCGCATTGCGCCGCTTCATCCTACCTCCTGTGGATTCGGTTCTGATACGAGTCCGGTAATTATAACGAAAATGTCAGGCGAACGATCAGATATGGACATTTCTACAAATATACACCATTGTTGTTTTCTGGTCATGAAACAAAGAAAGAAATCAAAATCATGTATCGTGGGCCCCTCCCCCTTCTCATCACACGCCACGACGCACGCACGTCATTCATACGTCTCCGTAGTAACAAAAATGTCTGCCCCCAAGGATGGAGTAAATATTTCTCCAATTGCAATGTTTGTACTTTGAAGGTATGAGTGATTTTCAGTCAATTTAAATATGCGCTGTGATTACTGTAGTGTGTTATTAAAATAAAGCTGTCACCTCTATATATTGTTTTGTTTACGTCAAAGTCCTTACAAATGCACTAGCACACACTGCGTCCTCGGCCATGCTTGTAAATATGCTAACGTTAGCTAGCTAGCACTGTTAGTAGTTACTGTGACGTTAGCCACCGTAATAACTTGAATGTGCCGCTAAGGCAGGGGTATGGGCTGAGGAGGTAGAGGAAGGGACTTCCAGAACTGGGGCAGAGGGGGACATGATGGCCCGTCTCGGGGTCCTGGGATACATGACGGGGGTTCTTGCAAGGGAGAGGCCGGGGAAGGGGAGACTTTGGCAGGCAACAGGCACGCAGAGGGATCTCCACCACCCCTTCACTGCAGTCTATGGGAGGCCAGTAAGAAGATGGAAGGATCAGCAGACGGTGATACTGGCCTTCCAGGGATAGAAGATTAAGTTTGATGATGTTTGAGCTAGCTACATTTCATTACACCAGCCTAATGCCTATATATAGGTATAGGAAATACTGGCCAGTACTTCTTTGTGTTCTTTCTTCCCTTCATGTAAGGATATTGAAGGTGACAGCTATTTGGGGAGTAAGAACAATGATCAAATCCTCATGATATGGGGCGGCAGGGTAGCCTAGTGGTTAGAGTGCTGGACTAGTAACCRAAAGGTTGCAAGATCGAATCCCTGAGTTGACAAGGTAAAAATCTGTCATTCTGCCCTTCAACAAGGCAGTTAACCCACCGTTCCTAGGCCGTCATTGAAAATAAGAATTTGTTCTTAACTGACTTGCCTGGTTAAATAAATAAAAGTATCTGTTAATGGTCATGAACCAAAAGATTAGGGAGTTGTGTTCTCATTGCAGATCTCTGAGCATGTGTTTCCTATTTCCAATGCTAAAGGGTGTTTTATATTTGACATTCAAAAGGAAAAAAATATTACTGTTATTATTTAAGAATGTAATCCTGTGGTTAATGAGTTTTTGTCTTTTGTGTATTTGTCCATATGAGCACGTCAAGTAATTCACACGTCACAAATGAACATGGATAAGAGCGCAAATACAGGACTAAGATCGAATCGTACTACACCGTCTCTGACGGCCGTCGGATGTGGCAGGGCTTGCAAACCCTTACAGGCTACAAAGGGAAGCAGCACAGCCGAGAGCTGCCCAGTGACGCGAGCCTACCAGACGAGCTAAACTACTTCTATGCTCGCTTCCAGGCAAATAACACAAACATGCATGAGAGCATGTGTCCCTGTAATACCAACATGGTTTAAGCAGACCACCATAGTCCCTGTTCCCAAGAACACTAAGGTAACCTGCCTAAATGACTACCGACCCATAGCACTCACGTCTGTAGCCATGAAGTGCTTTGAAAGGCTGGTAGRSCTGATTACCAACAACAACGAGACATCCTATAGGGAGGAGGTCAGAGACCTGGCCGTGTGGTGCCAGGACAACAACCACTCCCTCAACGTGATCAAGACAAAGGAGATGATTGTGGACTACAGGAAAAGGAGGACCGAGCATGCCCCCATTCTCATCAACGGAGCTGTARTGGAGCAGGTTGAGAGCTTCAAGTTCCTTGGTGTCCACATAAACAACAAACTAACATGGTCCAAGCACACCAAGACAGTCGTGAAGAGGGCACGACAAAACCTATTCCCCCTCAGGAGACTGAAATTATTTGGCATGAGTCCTCAGATGGGGGCGGCAGGGTAGCCTAGTGGTTAGAGCGTTGGACTAGTAACCGAAAGGTTCAAATCCCCGAGCTGACAAGGTACAAATCTGTCGTTCTGCCCCTGAACAGGCAGTTAACCCACTGTTCCTAGGCCGTCATTGAAAATAAGAATTTGTTCTTAACTGACTTGCCTAGTAAAATAAAGGTAAATTAAAATAAAAGATCCTCAAATGGTTCTACAGCTGCACCATCGAGAGCATCCTGACTGGTTGCATCACTGCCTGGTATGGCAACTGCTCGGCCTCCAACCGCAAGGCACGACAGAGGGTACATCACTAGGGTCAAGCTTCCTGCCATCCAGGACCTCTGTACCAGGCAGTGTCAGAGGAAGGCCCTAAAAATTGTCAAAGACTCCAGCCACCCTAGTCATAGACTGTTCTCTCTGCTACCGCACGGCAAGCGGTACCGGAGCGCCAAGTCTAGGTCCAAGAGGCTTCTAAACAGCTTCTAACCCCAAGCCATAAGACTCCTGAACATCTAATCAAATGGCTACCCAGACTATTTGCATTGCCCCCCCCCCACGCCCCACTACTCTCTGTTATTATCTATGCATAGTCACTTTAATAACTCAACCTATATGTACATATTACCTCAATTACCTCCACTAGCCGGCGCCCTTGCACATTGACTCTGTACCGTTACCCCCCTGTATATAGTCTCGCTATTGTTATTTCACTGCTGCTCTTTAATTACGTGTTCCTTTTATTTCTTAATTCTTATTTTTTACTGCATTGTTGGTTAGGGGCTTGTAAAGTAAACATTTCACTTGTTGTATGAAATGTCAAAATTATTTGTTTTATGTTGGGATAATAGATTTACTAAAACAATTTTCAAACACTGTTAGTGACTGATCAACTGCTGCGTCCAGTGTAACATTCAGTATGGTCTCCATGCACTTTAATGACTGCATTGCATTTGAATGTTATTTTTGCTAGATGTTAAGGGTCACAGGAAAATAATCAAATGCAAGAAGACTCAATACGAGAAGGAACCTTGCACGAAGAATGCAAGGTTTAATAATAATAAATAAATAAAATACTTTTTTGAGGGGCTTATATTTGTCCTATTTCATTGATGTACTTGTATTATATGCATGTCCCAAATCCTCCTGAGACACCTTCGGAGACTTGGGTCACAGTCAGACATTATCAACGCCAACCCTGGAGCAGTTAGGGTTCAGTGCCTTGCTCAAGGGCACATCGGCAGATTCTTCACCTTGTCGATGTGCGGGACCTTTATATAGACAGGTGAGTGCCTTTCCAAATCACGTCCAATCAATTGAATTTACCACATTTCAACTCCAAACTAGTCGAGGAAACATTTCAAGGATGATCAATGGAAACAGGATGCACCTAAGCTCATTTTCGAGTCGCATAGCAAAGGGTCTGAATACTTATGTATTTCAGTTTTTTATTTGTAATAAATGTGCACATATTTCATTTTTCCCCCACTTTGTCATAATGGGGTATTGTGTGTAGATGAAGAAACATTTTTATGTTATCAATTTTAGAATAAGGCTGTTACGTAACAAAATGTGGGGGAAAAGCAAAGGGGTCTGAATACTTTCCGAATGCACTGTATATGGTGCTTACCTTACATGATTGAGTTTGACGTTCAGCAGACAAATAAGCACAAGGCATCGCTTTGTGTGTCGAAAATCCTCAGCCATTGGTCAAACACACTGACGCAATTACGTATGGGGAGACTGTTATGACGCTGACCAATAGCATACCATATTCAAATATTGTTTAAAACATTCCCGGGAAATCCGAGTTTCGCGGGAGGGCCCTTCGCGGGTAAACTGCATCCCCTTATTCATTGTCAGCTTCCTGGAGCCATTTTTTAAACATCCAGAACGGAGCTTTCGACCTAATCAAATCCGTTGCATCTTCCCGTTTTCGAAACGTATCATTTATACAATTTGAACGAATGGGCATGTAAGATATTAGTCTAACGATATCCCTGATTATTTTGGGTCGAGCCGAGGCGGACTTTGAGGAGAAAGTGCTCCAAAGTAGCGGAGGGACAAACGGACATTTGACCCTGAAGATGAGAAAGAGGGGAGTCCCGGAAAAAGTCCTTATTTCAGGGGTCGGAGGCTCCTCCATGGACAAAAAACAAACGGTTCTGACCCGGTACAGCAATGCGACATATTATCAGATCTTAACCCCTCCGCCCTGTCCGAACCAGACTAACAATGTCGGTGTCGCAGACCCGACCGTGAGTCAGCTTTACACTACACCCATAGGGGTGTCTACAAACGGGACAGGACCGCGACCAGCCATCGGAAGACCCCCGGTAATTTAGTACACGATGGCTCTTTTGGCATACAATATTAAGTGCAGTCACATGAATGCAAGTTGACCAGTTAGCTTACAACTGTATTATGTTCGCTAACTAGTGAGAACTAGCAAGTGACTTATCCTAGTTATTTAACTAGTAACGTCAGCTAGTTGGCTACAATTCCTAGCAACTAGTAGTATACAGTGCTAGCTGTTTAGTTTAATATGCTACTAACTTATATGTTTTACTGCACAAAGTCACACGTTGCCGTTATGTTTTTGTGATGCACCACTTGAGTTGTCCCCTTTGACAGTGGATTTATAAAGGGTTATTGAAGAACCATAGCTAGCTAGCTAACGTTAGTTTGGTTTAGATACCTAGTTAGCCAGATATCAAGCATACACACGACAACGTTAGTTGGATAGCCAACACAGCTAGCTAGCTAAGTATGGTCTTATTTGACACGTTAAACCAATCCACCTCGTTGTTTTCCCCCGTCGTCCATATCCAGCAGCAGCCACAATTCCAAAGTTTTGATCTGCAGAAATTATATCGTAATAATAACCCCTAATCAATCTTTAATTAAAAAAATAAATATATAATATATAATCGACAAAACAAACAACGTGTCTTATTCATGGTACCTAGTTAGTAAAATACCATGGGCTAGCGCTAAAGCAAGGGAATATATTCTTTAAAAAAACACCAGAAACTAGGCCTTAAACCACACTTGGAGGGGGATGGGGTGAATCTAGTCCCCGTGTTAGTGTGGGACGCAAGCTTCTTAACTAAGCTGGTTGGTTTTGTGTTCCCCCATTTTGTAATACTTCGCTCCAGCGGCTCAAAAGACCGCTTGTGGGGTCAAACTTAAATGTATTTACCATAAGGACCCACGTTGTCATAAAACTAAAAGTACACGAACTATCTTCCACGTCTGTGACGTAGCTCGATAGCTATACTACATTGTTTGATTTCCAACATGGAGTCATACCACGAGAAAGTCCCAACACAGATTTTGTTGTGATTTGTGGTCTAATCGTGAAAGTTTGATTTATTGGAAACATGCAAGCTGCATGCTACACACTTGTAAAGATGCCTATAAACTCACACTAAGAAATAATTTATGCAAAAGCATTTAAGGTAGCACTCCAACCCGAAACATACTTGACCACAGTTCAAAGAATCAAGCAACTTCCAACATTCTTATTAACAACCAATGTGCCTATGTAAAGGAAACGCATCATCCGTGTGGAAGGAGAGGTGCCATGGCCAGTAGTCTGCTCTATAGACCTGCCAGCCTTTCTCCTCAGGTAAATAAGACCACTAGGTTTTAAACTAGGTGTCCTGATCTCACTTGACCATGTTGACATGGGCAACCAGTATCCCTGTATTATTCAGGATACTCAAGTAGTCTGTTTTTGAGTTGACGCATAAACACACATCATATCCCATTTTACAATAACCCCCAAAAAGATTGTATCCCCGTTCTGAGAAATCTGGGATGTGCTCATCTAAGACTGGGTACTGTCTGTGGCATGTAAACATCTTGTTTTTTGATCTGCGCAAGCTTAGTTTTGCAAATCGTGGGTATTGTGTGATGTTTTCATCTGATTGTCAAACAAATGACTTCAAAATGTAGGCTATCCGCTCAGTGTGATCCACCATAATAATTTACAACATGCTACTTTCGCCTCTAATTTAGACAAGTTTCTGCTTATAATTTCCAACATTTGGTTGGCCATTTTGTTTGTCAACGATCGATACATGCAGCTTCTCTTCTGTCATAACTGTGCTCCTGAGTGGCACAATGGTCTAAGGCAATGCATCTCTGTGCTGGAGGAGTCACTACAGACCCTGGTTTGATTCCAGGCTGTGTCACAACCGGTCGTGATTGGAAGTCTCATAGGGCGGCGCACAATTGGCCCACCGTCGTCCGGGGTAGACCGTCATTGTAAATAAGAACTGACTTGCCTTGTTTAAATAAACAGAGAGACTAAATAAAGGAGTGCTCAGCAGAATGTCTTACATTGATAGAATGAATGCATTAGTCATCTATACAGAACGAAAATATAAACGCAACAATTTCAAAGGTTTTACTGAGTTACAGTTCATATAAGGAAATCTGTCCATTGTAATACATTCATTAGGCACTAATCTATAGGATTTCATGACTGCCCAGCCAATCAGAATACGTTTTTCCACACAAAGGGCCTCTACCCCCCCCCCCTTAAAAGAGTTAGATGCACTATTGTAAAGTGGTTGTTCCACTGGATATCATAAGGTGAATGCACCAATTTGTAAGTCGCTCTGGATAAGAGCGTCTGCTAAATGACTTAAATGTAAATGTTAATGCAGACAGAAATACTCCAGTACTAAATGTCATCAGTTTTTTTCTGGTTTTAAGGACATTTAAAAGATGAGAAACACAAAGACTTCAGTTTGTCTTGGGTGCATATGTTGTGGTTGAAATACTGTCATAAGTGTCAAAGATATAACACATTACAAGCACCTTAAACATTTTCTCTAGATGCTGAAAGAAATCATATTTCTCCACTCCTGTTTCCCAAAACAAACTTAACATTTGTTTAATTTCACTGCATAATTCTACACGAGTTCATATTAAATGACATGTGAGAGGTTATAGTCCTTACAGTCTGTGTCCATATTTCAGTTACTGTTCCCATTTAACCCATATGAACTTAGAAGAGGAATCTTCTGTTTATTCATGGATACAGGGATACTCATGAGCGGGATTTCAAAGATGCATGTAAACAGCTTATCCTAAAATAAGACTTTAAGTGGGATATGAGTTACTATCCGGAATACTGTACACATGTGAACGTGGTCAGTTTCTCAAGTGGTGGGAACATTGTATTTCAAACCACTTCATCTGATTCCTGGCCATTTGACTTGTGTCCAAACGGTCAAATGTGATTTATTTGCCCTTTTAAGTGTTTTTTTTTTGTTGACTTTTATATGGCATATTTTGTTGACAGTTTGACAAGAACATGTGGTAGCTAACGAGCTTTGCTAATTGTTTTTCAAAGAAATTAGTGAATTTGCTAGCAAGCCAAACAGCTAGCTAGTTGAGTGCTGTGGCTAGCCAAAAATGACTTGTTTTGAAAGTTGGATCATCTCAACCTTTTTGAGACTTTTTAAAGGTGTTCTTACACTTGTAACTGGTAAACTTCCATGCCTTTGGTTTATTACGTAACTTCTGAATGAAAGGAAGCACGAGCACCACAACTAATTAGTCTACGCTGATTGCACACACCTGTCGTTACCGTGACAACTAGCGTCGCCATGTCAGCCAATGACTGCTGTCTGAACACACACATCCGATTCTGTTTGGACAGTCAGTATTCCTCAACTGATTTTAAGCAGCAAGGCTTAATTAAGTTGTGGCAACTTAAGATTTGATAATTTAAAAGTCAATACAACCACACGTGGATAAATCATTTATAAGTAATCAAGGATGATACGCATTTTGAAAAATGTATTTAAAAATAAATGTCTCTAAGCTAGGGATGCGCGATATATCGGTGAACATATTGGAATCGGCCGATATTAGCTAAAATTGGCAACATCTGTATCGGCCCGATGTCTAGTTTACCGCCGATGTGGAAAAACCGATGTCAAAGCTGACGTGCATACTTAATATAACAAAGTGCGCTATTGTTTAGATGTTGCCCTACTCGAGTTACACAGTAATAGCGTCACTGCTATTAGCTTCACGACATACTATGGAACGCCGTTTGGGTCTTTATGTCAAAGATACACGTCAAATAACACTTTGACAATAACACTATTTGACGCGTTAAATAAGCTTTCAATTTGAAACGTCAAATAACACAGTTCTATTATAGAATGTTGTGTGTTCTGAATTTGCACTTGCAAGCCAAGCGCCACCACTGCTATCAGTAGCACTGTCAAAGCTGTACAAAAAAGTCTGCAAGCAAACACCGGCCACGATCGATGTATTTACAATACTGTGTTGGTAATAAACCATTATTTGTTCGACCGCAACTTCTGGGGTAGCTAGCAAGCTTTAGCTTGGTACCTAGCTAGCACCAATACAACCAGCCTGAAAACAATGACGTGTAGAAACTGCAGTAATTTTCACTATTCTTAGCAATGATTTAGGGATCCTTGTAAGTATTAGCTAGGTTGACACCGGTTGTCCGCTTGTTGAAATTGAACTTAAGTTCATGAAAATAAATAGCTAGCCAGCTATTGCCCAAAGCTAATGTTATATGCAGCCAGCTAGCTTCATCTGGCTAGTGAGGCTCGACCGGACCGGGTTATGTGTTGTGAAGCTAGCCACGATAAGGATTAGGCACAATAGTGGAATTATTTTGACATGCAAAGACCCAAACGGCGTTCCATATAAATCCTGGTTGAGAATGAAACGACTGAACATATGAACAACGAAACAGCAAGTAAGTGAAAGTAATAGGTTTTGATTATGTTTTACTGGTAATGGGGACATACGTAAATGCCAACAAAATAACTTTTTGCTCAGTGTGTGTGTGTGTAACACCTTTATTTAGCTAGGCAATCAGTTAACATAATTCTTATTTACAATGACGTCCTACACCGGACGACGCTGGGCCAATTGTGCACCGCCCTATGGGACTCCCAATCACGGCCGGATGTGATACAGCCCGGATTCGAACCAGGGTCTGTAGTGACACCTCTTGCATTGAGATGCAGTGCCTTAGACCGCTGTGTGTGTGAACTTTTTAACTACTGGAACGCTTAAAAGGCTGCAAACATTTTAAATATTGGTAATCGGTATTGGACAGAATTTTTTATATCGGTGCATCACTTCTCTAAACTTTAACAAACGCGGTAGTGCTAGGTTACGCGGTAGTGCTAGGTTACGCGGTAGTGCTAGGTTACGCCGTAGTGCTAGGTTACGCCGTAGTACTATTAGGTGTACTTGGCTTACAGAAATAAAAAATAATAATGATGATGATAATAATAATATTGTCGCCAGAGGTAGCCTGACTGCCTTTAGGTACCGAGATGAGATCCTCAGACCCCTTGTGAGACCATATGCTGACACATGCACATTTGTGGCCTGCTGGAGGTCATTTTGCAGGGCTCTGGCAGTGCTCCTCCTTGCACAAAGGCGGAGGTAGCGGTCCTGCTGCTGGGTTGTTGCCCTCCTACGGCCTCCTCCACGTCTCCTGATGTACTGGCTTGTCTCCTGGTAGCACCTCCATGCTCTGGAAACTACGCTGACCGATACAGCAAACCTTCTTGCCACAGCTCGCATTGATGTGCCATCCTGGATGAACTGCACTACCTGAGCCACTTGTGTGGGTTGTAGACTTCGTCTCATGCTACCACTAGAGTGAAAGCACCGCCAGCATTCAAAAGTGACCAAAACCTCAGCCAGGAAGCATAGGAACCTGTCTCTTATACACATCTAGATGTGTATAAGAGACAGCACACACACCTACCCCACCAGACATGCCACCAGGCGTCTTTTCACAGTCCCCAAATTCAAGAAAGCGTACAGTATTATATCTGTCTCTTATACACATCTAGATGTGTATAAGAGACAGCTCCTAACCCCACCAGACATGCCACCAGGCGTCTTTTCACAGTCCCCAAATTCAAGAAAGCGTACAGTATTATATAGCTGTCTCTTATACACATCTAGATGTGTATAAGAGACAGGTATTATATAGAGCCATGATTACATAGAACTCCCTTCCATCTCATAATTGCTCAAATAAACAGCAAATCTGGTTTTCCCCCACAATAAACGCTAAAGTAACATTTCATGGCACAACGCCTCTCTTTTTGAATTAGGTAGTTGTTTATACATTAATGTTGGCTACGTGTGCGTTACTTGAAAATATGAAATATCCTAATTCATGTCACCGAAGGAGAGAGGGGAATGTAGAATGTTTACATTCTACCAGGATATGTTATTGTCAGACATCAGGGATCCTCTGGGAGGAGAAGAGACACAGTCTGGTACGAGTCACCATGACAGCCGTGAGTTGGGGACGAGGTCAGGTTAGATGAAGTGAGAAAGAACATGTCACTAATCTTCTGGACAGCAACAGAGGTGTATTGGCTGTTCGGGAGGGGCTCAGCATAGGAGAAAGGGTTTTAAGTACCAGTTCTTGTGTCAATATGTCCTTTGTCTGTGCAGCTGTATGACCCGATGGGTGAATAAACTTGGTATGAGCTTTACTAATCGTCCAAGACATTTTCTAAGGTTAATTTAGAACCTAACACTATTGAACCACTCCACTAACTCTAGGTGGAAGGAAAGGAGACTAGGAAGAAGAGACCGTCTTAATTAAAATGCCGCAGGCAGGAACACCCATGTTTGTTGAGGAATTCGGTCCCACCCATGCATGGGAACATTGTAGTTCCTTCCCTGGGCTGACTGTGTGTTCCTTCCCTGAGCTGACTGTGTGTTCCTTGCCTGGGCTGACTGTGTGTTCCTTGCCTGGGCTGACTGTGTGTTCCTTGCCTGGGCTGACTGTGTGTTCCTTGCCTGGGCTGACTGTGTGTTCCTTCCCTGGGCTGACTGTGTTCCTTCCCTGGGCTGACTGTGTGTTCCTTCCCTGGGCTGACTGTGTGTTCCTTCCCTGGGCTGACTGTGTGTCAGGAGAGAGCACATGTTAACACACACACACAGAACGGCACATGTTAACACACACACACAGGAGGAGAGAAACATGTAACACACACACACCAGGAGGAGAGCACATGTTACCCACACACAACAGGCGAGAGCACATGTTACACACACACACAGGAGGAGAGCACATGTTAACACACACACACAGAAACGGCACATGTTAACACCACACACACAGGCGGAGAGCACATGCTACACACACACACACAGGCGGAGAGCACATGTTAACACACAGACAACACACAGGCGGAGAGCACATGTTAACACACACACACAGGAGGAGAACACATGTAATCTCTTACACACAACAAACGGAGGAG
>NW_019944950.1:33339-49370 GCF_002910315.2 Salvelinus sp. IW2-2015
GCACATGTTAACACACACAGAAAGAACGCACATGTGTAACACACACAGAAAGAACTGCACATGTTAACACACACACAGAAGAAAGCACATGTTAACACACACACGAAAGAACTGCACATGTTAACACACACAGAAAGAAGCACATGTTAACACACACAGAAAGAACTGCACATGTTAACACACACAGATGGGAAAGAACACACATTTCACGCGTACATGTCTCACACACAGTGTACCCGTGGCACGGTCACGCGACCCCCAACCTTAGTAACTAAGGATACTGTTCGTTTACCGCACGGGTTTCCATCAACTATGGTGCCTTTTAAGCCAGGAAGAGCAATACAAACTTGGCTCTGCACAGCCGTGTATCAAGCCCCCACCCCCCCACTCACAGCCGTGTATCAAGGCCCCCCCCCCCCCCCCACTCACAGCCGTGTATCAAGCCCCCCCCCACTCCACAGCCGTTGTATCAAGGCCCAACCCCCTCCCCCCACTCACAGACGTGAATCAAGCCCCCCCCCACTCACAGCCACTGGATGTTGTTCTTGACGACTTCTTGATGAGATGCACCCCCTCCAGGACGTTGGTGATGTCATAGAGACGTCTCTTCTGCACCTTGAGGGACTCCGCGGCCCGGTTCAGGTCCACCACCCCGTCACTGGACTGGGCCAGCAGCTGGACAAACTCTGGGTCAGGAGGCATAGAGATGTGTCATACCTGGTCTTCTCTAACGGGGAGGGAGGAGCTGGAGGGAGAGAGAGAGATGGGTTAGTTACCACAGACAGGAGCTGGAGGGAGAGAGAGGAGATGGGTTAGTTACCACAGACAGGAGCTGGAGAGAGAGAGTGAGGAGATGGGTTAGTTACCACAGACAGGACCTGGAGAGAAGAGAGGGAGATGGGTTAGTTAACAGACAGGAGCTGGAGGGAGAGAGAGGAGATGGGTTAGTTAACAGACAGGAGAGCTGAGAGAGGAGAGGGAGATGGGTTAGTACCACAGACAGGAGCTGGAGGGAGAGAGAGGAGATGGGTTAGTTACCACAGACAGGAGCTGGAGGGAGAGAGAGGAGATGGGTTAGTTAACAGACAGGAGCTGGAGGGAGAGAGAGGAGATGGTTAGTTAACAGACAGGAGCTGGAGGGAGAGAGAGGATGGGTTAGTTACCACAGACAGGAGCTGGGAGAGAGAGTGAGGAGATGGGTTAGTTACCACAGACAGGACCTGGAGAGAGAGAGAGAGATGGGTTAGTTACCACGACAGGAGCTGAGAGAGAGAGAGAGATGGGTTAGTTACCACAGACAGGAGCTGGAGGGAGAGAGAGGAGATTGTTAGTTACCACAGACAGGAGCTGGAGGGAGAGAGAGGAGATGGGTTAGTTACCACAGACAGGAGCTGGAGGGAGAGAGAGGAGAGGGTTAGTTACCACAGACAGGACCTGGAGAGAGAGAGAGGAGATGGGTTAGTTACCACAGACAGGAGCTGGAGGAGAGAGGAGATGGGTTAGTTACCACAGACAGGAGCTGGAGGAGAGAGAGGGAGATGGGTTAGTTACCACAGACAGGAGCTGGAGAGAGAGAGAGGAGATGGGTTAGTTAACAGACAGGAGCTGGAGAGAGAGGAGATGGGTTATTAACAGACAGGAGCTGGAGAGAGTGAGGAGCTGGTTAGTTACCACAGACAGGAGCTGGAGGAGAGAGAGGAGATGGGTTAGTTAACAGACAGGAGGCACATACACACAGACTGACTGAACAGACCCAAACAGAGCATTGAGCAGAAGGAAGGTAAGGGAAACAATTGACATGTGAGCACAAACACAGTCAGCCCAGGCAAGGAACACGCAGTCGGCCCGGGCAAGGAACACGCAGCGGCCGGCAAGAACACGCAGTCGGCCCGGGCAAGGAACACGCAGTCGCCCCGGGCAAGGAACACGCAGTCGGCCCAGGGCAAGGAACAAACGCAGTCAGCCCAGGGGAAGGAAACACACAGTCAGCCCAGGGAAGGAACACACAGTCAGCCCAGGCAAAACACGCAGTCAGCCCAGGCAAGAAACACGCAGTCAGCCCAGGCAAGGAAACACAGTCAGCCCAGGGAAGGAAACACGCAGTCAGCCCAGGGAAAGAACACACAGTCAGCCCAGGAAGGAACACACAGGCAGCCCAGGGAAGGAACACGCAGTCAGCCCAGGCAGAAACACGCAGTCAGCCCAGGGAAGGAACACACAGTCAGCCCAGGAAAGGAACACGCAGTCAGCCCAGGGCAAGAAACACGCCAGTCAGCCCAGGGAAGGAACACACAGTCAGCCCAGGGAAGGAACACGCAGTCAGCCCAGGGAAGAACACACAGTCAGCCCAGGCAAGGAACACACAGTCAGCCCAGGAAGGAAACACAGTCAGCCCAGGAAGGAACACACAGTCAGCCCAGGGAAGGAACACACCAGTCAGCCCAGGCAAGGAACACACAGTCAGCCCAGGGAAGGAACACACAGTCAGCCCAGGGAAGGAAAACACACAGTCAGCCCAGGGAAGGAACACACAGTCAGCCCAGGAAGGAACCACAGTCAGCCCAGGCAAGAAACAACGCAGTTCAAGCCCAGGGGAAGGAACACGCAGTCAGCCCCAGGCAAGGAACTCCTCCTGTGTGTGTGTGTTAACATGTGCTCTCCTCCTGTGTGTGTGTGTTAACATGTGCCGTTCTGTGTGTGTGTGTTAACGTGCTCTTCTCTCCTCCTGTGTGTTTAGGGGCTGTAGCCTGTCTCCAGAAGGAGTGGCCAGTGTCCAGAACCCTGGCTCTGTGGGTAAAGAACTGCTGGAGTTGACCCAAGAGGAGAAGAGACTGGATGAACTCATACACACCTGCACACTCATCGTCCAACAGATGACTGAAGACACACCCACAAGAAAATAGCCTTCCTTTACAACCCTGCTGTGTGACTGAGATGTAATGGGGTGGGTGGGGGTGTGTGTGTGTGTGTGTGTGTGTGTGTGTGTGTGTGTGTGTGTGTGTGTGTGTGTGTTGTCCAGTGTGTGAATCGGTTTGCGTTTACAGCTTTTTTTCTCAGCACACTTGTGTTTAACTGTGTGTGTGTGTAGAAGTGTGTTCTAGTCCTGTGTGTGAATGACTACCTTTTCCTTAACCTCTGGGTACGTTTGCGTACATATCGTATGATGATGTGAAGAGGATTCCTAGTCTGAATGACCAGACGGTCATCATGGTCAAAGCCCCTACTGAAACCAGACTGGAGGTGCCAGACCCTGCAGAGGTACACACACACACACACACACACCCTAAACAGACACCAAACAGTGATCCTGGTAACACTTCCTCTAGTGTTGAGTCCCTGCATACAGTCAATGGTTTGCTGATACACATACATACATACACACACACAAGTTTGTGGTCACCCTTTCAAATTAGTGGATTCTTCTTTTTTTATCCACACCCGTTGCTGACAGGTGTATAAAATCAACCACACAGCCATGCAATCTCCATAAACAAACATTGGCAGTAGGCTGGCCCCGTATTCAAAGAGCTCAGTGAATTTCAACGTGGCACCGTCATAGGATACCACCTTTCCAACAAGTCAGTTCGCCAAATGTCTTCCCTGCTAGAGCTGCTCCGGTCAACTGTAAGTGCTGTTATTGTGAAGTGGAAATGTCTAGGAGCAACAACGGCTCAGCTGTGAAGTGGTAGGTCACAGAACGGGACCGAACGAGTGCTGAAGCGTGTAAAGATGGTCTGTTCTCGGTTACAACACTCACTATCGAATTACAAACTGCCTCTGGAAGTAACAGCAGCACAAGAACTGTTCGTCGGGAGCTTCATGAAATGGGTTTCCACGGCCGAGCAGCTGCACACAAGCCTAAGATCACCATGCGCAATGCCAGACATCGACTGGAGTGGTGTAACTCTCACTGCCATTGGACTCTGGAGTAGTGGAAACGTATTCTCTGGCGTGATGAATCACGCTTCACCATCAGGCAGTCCGATGAACGAATCTGGGTTTGCTGGATGCTAGCAGAATGCTACCGGGCCTAATGCATTGTGCCAACTGTAAAGTTTGGTGGATGCCAGCAGAACGCTACCGGGCCTAATGCATTGTGCCAACTGTAAAGTTTGGTGGATGCCAGCAGAACGCTACCKGGCCTAATGCATTGTGCCAACTGTAAAGTTTGGTGGATGCCAGCAGAATGTTACCTGGCCTAATGCATTGTGCCAACTGTAAAGTTTGTTGGAGGAATAATGATCTGCGGCTGTTTTTCATGGTTCGGTTTTTCATGGTTTAGGCACAAAGCACCGTACAGAAATGGTTTGTCGAGATTGGTGTGGAATAATTTGAGTGGTCTGCACCGAGCCCTGACCTGAACCCCATCRAACACCTTTGGGATGAATTGGAACAGCGACTGCTAGCCAGGCCTAATCGCCCAATCTCAGCGCCCGAACTCACTAATGCCCTTGTGGCTGAATGGAAGCAAGTCCCTGCATCAGTGTTCCAACATCTAGTGGAAAGCCTTCCCAGAAGAGTGGAGGCTGTTATAGCAGCAAAAGGGGGGAACAACTCCATATTAATGACTTCCCAGAAGAGTGGAGGCTGTTACAGCAGTAAATGGTGGACCAACTCCATATTAATGCCCATTATTTTAGAATTAGATGTTCGACGAGCAGGTGTCCACATACTTTTGGTCTTGTAGTGTATGATTGGTTGATTAATTTTATTGATTGACCTATCAGAGTCTCCAGGTCCACTTGAGCAGCACCCAGGGTCCAATAGAAGTCTTCCTGTGCTCAGATGATCACGCCCCTTCCTCCCCGCTGAAAAACAACTCTGCGCTGAACGGAAATGGACATTCACCCTCATCTTCGTCATATGTCAACGGAAACTCCACATCCTTCCTCAAGGTGTCACAAGGTGAGCCCATAGACTTAGATAGACATTGCGTCATTGTATCTGTCCCATTATGACGTCTCTGAGGGCACGGGCAACGCCATTGAGGCCACCTCCATTTTGAAGTAGTCTGTTTTCTTCTTCTAATACTTACTGAGTTGGCAAACAAACTGAAAGGTTGCATCCTGGCACCTGTTGTGTTTGAAACGGTATAAAGCCACGGTTTGAGATGTACGGTGACCTGCAGTTATGGAATGTTGGCTCACAAGTACAGTTAATTGGCTGATCCCTCCCTGACGACCTGGATGGAATCATGTGATCTTTCCTTAACCCATAGGAAGTCCCACCCACTTGACTACTTCAAAATGATCAACACCGGTCCAATTGGACCGATTTTATTTTACAAGTTTTCTCTCAGATTTCTCTCTCAGATTAAACGAATGTAGTTCGTTTAATCTGATTGTCACAAGGTTCCATGACTTTGTCCACACAGGGCATCTAAACACACAAAATACAATTTGATGATTTTCATTACATTTTGGGTGTTTTATTTAACTTTTGTACACCTGTGGTGTTCCCGGGTCAAAAATGACTGGTCATTAGACATGAATGGGTGAGACTACAATTAGTGTATAAAATTGAGTTCAGGCACATGCCCATTCATCAGATGGACACACTTCCTCACTTCCTCTCCCAGTGTTTGAGCACACACACACACACACACCTCACTCCCATTCTTGGCTTCCATGGCAACCCCCACAGGAACCTTTCCCCAATAGTCTTTCCCCCACGGGAACCACACCTGTTGGCATTCTCACAAACAATCACAACATTGTTTCAATAAAATGTTTAACTTTTCTCGCAGCTCTGGTATTTAAAGCTTTTTTGAGGCCTTGCTCACAATTCATTCTGTGGCAGCACAATGACCAAACGATATAGTGTATGAGGCTCTTGATCATATCTTTGGTCATGACCCTGGTGAGGAGGAGAGAGGCCAGGAAACTGACAGTGAAGTAGTCTGTAATAAATAGCACAATATGTTTCATCTGAGTATTTGTTATAGTCAAAATAATCCATACATTATGCTTTTTTTAAACTCAATAACGAGTTGTATGAGCTCAGGTCAATGAGGCCTACAGGCCATAAATAGCAAATAGAAGTTCAAAACTTGTAATGTTCACAAGAACTTAACATGAATTTGTTGATAAAAAATATCTAACACAACATTAGTTGATAATATATGTATTATTATGGATTTATAATCTGCTGTAATGGGGCGGTCATTTTGGACCGGGACCACATAATTAATTAACATGAAACGAACACAACAGGAGGGTTAATGTTGCTGCCCGTGCTTAAACATGGTTTTGTGCACTAGAGTCCTCTATCTAGCTCTATGGGTGAGCACCAACTTCAGACTTAATTCTGTGGTGAGTTATTGGAATAACTCTCACCTTTCTTTCTCTCACTCTCTTTCTCTTCTTCCTGCTCTCTACCCATCTCTCACCAGAGGGTAATAACTACACCGGTAACGGTTTCTCCAACGCCCTGTCCAGGCTCCCAGCATGCTCAGCGGTGACTGTCACTCCTGTCTCCCCCCTGCCCTCCTCCCTCACCTCCCTCCTCCCCCTCCAGGACGTTGACCAGGAGCCCTTCATCCCCCTCTCTCTCGTGGGGGATGACTACCTGCTTAGCCTGGGCGAAGACGAAGGCATCAGCGACCTGTTCTCCTACGATCTGGACCGGCTTCCACTAGACAACCTGCTCTGTAATTGAGTGAAATGTAATCTCGGTGGCCATTTTGGGGAATTTTAGTTTGGCCATTTTGGAGCCAGATTGTGGTTGTTTCCAGTTATAAAGAACTGATTTAGAGCCCAGCGGGCTCTATGGAATGCAGCACAGCAGCCATTTTGGAGCAAGGCTTTTGTTTTCTTGACCTTGTGGACTGGACTGCTCATAGAGGACCTGCTGTGTAATTGACCCCTGGCCAGCGACGAGAGAAGGGAAATACCTGCTCTCGCTATTGAGCTGATCAAAGGAAGTACGTTTCAGTTCAGACTGTAGGGGTGAATTCTATGGCTTAAAGAATGGACAAACCTCTTCTCAAAGCCTGTCTTTCTGGTCTTGCACTGACAGGCAAACCAACATCCTAAACAATCACTCGCTCTCCATAGCAGACTGTTATCCTAATGAACTGTTCTCATCTGAAAGCAGAAGATTGTCCCTAACAGAGATGGGTTATGGATGTTAACCCCTGGACAGATTCTTACCCATATCTACCATTGTGTGACTGTTATCTGTGAACTTGTTTTTTTATAATGTGATGTACTGGAGACCCGATGATAGATCCTGGTTCTCAGCTCACCAGAGTGGAGCAGACCTGCTATCTACGTCCCAAGATGGTGTCTGCCTTGGCATCAATWATTTTTTTGCGTGAGTACCCTGGTCTTTCACACGGAGCCTTCTGACACAATACTGGAAGAGACTGACTGGTATTGTTCAGATAACCAGAGTATGTACTGAAAGGTGGGCCTTCTCCTCATGTAACGGTTTACTACACAATTGGTGTATGTTTTGTTTGTTGTTTTAGAGGAGGAAGTGAATATTGCTCCTGTTGCCGTGTGGGACATCCACTACATGTTCCTCTACTGCCGTCCATTAACTGCTTCTATATCCAGGGATGAGCAATGTGCCTCCACACACACACACACACACACACACCACCATGCAAGAGTCACGTAGACAAGTCCCCATTTTGTTTTTAGCCACTGCAGCCATGCTAGCAGCCATGTTACTTATTGAATAACTAACGTATTAACCAACTCAAGTCATTTCTCAGGGCTCCCAAATTACTTCCTACTTGAAATACAATTTTTTTTATTACTTAATTAAAATGTACAAATGGATTCTAATGATTTTTTTTTGGTGCCAGATATTTTAATGACCTCTATCATTAACCCATTGATTAAAAATGTATATCCATTTTTTTTTTTTTAAATGTTATTGACCCTTCGATTGGTATAGACATGTGACCTTTAAACTAGCCAACCGTACTATGTATTCAGCTTTCCTTTACGGGCTGAAGCTGCTTGGTTTTAGAGAAGTGCTTTACTACATGGTGTCCTGTGGTCTTTACTAGTGTATGACATTGGACCAGAGCTCTATGGGTTGATGACAGAACTTACCAAGAAGTCCTTTAKGAGTCAATTGACTGCTATGAAAGTATGTTGGAGAACAGACATGTCCTGAACGTAACGATATACTCTATTGCCGTCTTACAGTAATGTGTATTTTTTTTTTTATTTTTTTTTTTTATACATGTGAAGTCATTTCTAAGGTACTGTACTAGAAGGTATTCTGGTGATAGATTGGCTTACCAGTCTGTTTCTACATGGTTTGTAATGACGATGAGTTGACGCGACGACACAAGTAGGAAAAGCAGCCATTGATTTCATCCTCAATACCGTACTGAATTTCAGTAACTACTCTTGCTGTCCCCCAGGAAGTAGGGTGACGTTGACCCAGGATGTTGATCTTGRATCAGTTTTGCATTTCACTAATGCAAAAGGCTTGGAGAAGGGGAATCTTATCCTAGATCTGTATCTAGGGGAAGCTGCACCTTGGTGTACTGGTTCTCTATGTTTGATGGTGTTATCAGTCTTTTCTCTGCAGTTTTCCTTTATTTAGAAATTCTATTAAGTTTTAATTGTGATTTCTAAATAAATATATAAATGATTTTTTACTTAATGCTTTTATTAAGATGTTTTGATTTTTCTGAATGTTCTGCTCATGAATTGCTGTTTGTAGCCCACCGTCCAGCGATACGGTGCCGGGCTTAAACCAGAGGACATGTAGGATTCTGCATTTACATCACGTTACAACGTTTTATGGCAGCCATGTTATCTCCCCATAAACAATACATGGGAAATATTTTAATTCTTCACGAAACAATAAAATAAACGCAACATATATAGTGTTGGTTTTTATGAGCTGAAATAAAAGATCCCATTTTCCATACGGATAAAAAGCGTATTTCTCTCATTTTGTGGACAAATTTTTATTTATATTCCTGTTAAGTCAGCATTTCCCCTTTGCCAAGATAATTCATCCACCTGACAGGTGTGGCATATCAAGAAGCTGATTAAACAGCATCATCATTACGCAGGTGCACCTTGTGCTGGGRGACAATACAAGGCCACTCTGAAATTGTGCAGTTTTGTCACACAACACAATGCCACAGATGTCTCTAGTTTTGAGGGATCGTGCAACTGGTATGTTGACTGTAGGAATGTCCACCAGTGCTGTTGCCAGAGAATTTAATGTTCATTTCTCTACCGTAAGCCGCCTCCAGCGTTCTTTTTGAGAATTTGGCAGTACGTCCAACCGGCCTCACAACCGCAGACCATGAATATGGCGTCATATTGGTGAGCGGTTTGCTGTTGTCGACGTTGTCAACAGTGACCCATGGTGGGGTTATGTTATGGGCAAGCATTTTTTTGTTTTGTTATCCGTGACCAACAGATGCATCTGTATTCCCAGTCATGTGAAATCCATAGATTAGGGCCTAATTAATTAATTTTGATCGACTGACTGATTTTCCTCATTATGAACTGTAGCTCAGTAAGAGCGTCTGCTAAATGACTTAAATGTAAATGTAAATGTAAAATCAATTGAGTTGTTGCATGTTTTTATATTTTTTGTTTGGCATATGTGGACATCTCCTTTTTTTTTTTTGCAGAAAAAAATGTTTTGTCTTGTTTTACTTGTTGAATTATTGTTCAGTTTGCGTACAGTATGGAGATCATTACATTGTTTTGTATCATGTCCCCAGCTCCTAAATTACATTTATAAAATAGAAAGAAGTTTACCACTTTTTATTTTTTATTTATTACTTATTTTTTTTGCCTTTTTATAACAAGCATTGTTTTTTTTATTGTTTTAAGTGTTTTGTAAATGCACAAAACACTCAGGAAACCAGTTGTCATTCTACCCTGCCCGGGGCGTTCTACCCTGCCCGGGGCGTTCTACCCTGCCCGGGGCGTTCTACCCTGCCCGGGGCGTTCTACCCTGCCCGGGGCGTTCGGACCCTGGCCCGGGGCGTTCTGTAGGAATGTTGAGTGAGGCTGCAATTCAATCAAAGCCGTCATAAATGTTCCCTCCCATTTCTTCATTTTTTAAAACTACGGCCTGCACACACACGTCTTTTTCTGAAAACTGGATACATCCGTCTTTTTACAATACCCAAAAGCATACGAGGATTTTATTTCACCGCGGTGAAAACGGAGCTTCTGCCACGTATACTAGCGTAGAAAGGTAGAAATGTATTGTAATACTGTAGTACAGGGAACAGTCTGACATTCAGTACTACAACCTGTATTGTACTACTGTAGTACAGGGGAACAGTCTGACATTCAGTACTACAACCTGTATTGTACTACTGTAGTACAGGGGAACAGTCTGACATTCAGTACTACAACCTTGTATTGTACTACTGTAGTACAGGGGAACAAGCCTGACATTCAGTACTTACTCAACCTGTATTGTACTACTGTAGTAGAGGACAGGGCAGCCTGACATTCAGTACTACAAACCTGTAGTGTACTACTGTAGTACAGGGAACAGCCTGACATTCAGTGCCAACCTGTATTGACTCTGTAGTACAGGGGAACAGCCTGAATTCAGTACTACAACTGTCTTGTCTACTGAGTACAGGGGAACAGCCTGACATTCAGTACTACAACCTGCTATTGTACTATGTAGTACGGGGAACAGCTGACATCAGTATGTACAACCCTGTATTGTACTACTGTACGTACAGGGGAACAGTCTGACATTCGTACTACAACCTGTTTGTACTACTGTAGTACAGGGAACAGTCTGACATTCAGTCACTCACAACCTGTATGTCTTACTGTGAGTAGCAGGGAACAGTCTGACATTCAGTAGCACAACCTGTATTGTACTACTGTAGTACAGGGGATTTAAGTACTGACATTCCGGCCTGGGTCAGGGTCTACCTTTCTACGCTAGTATAACGTGGCAGAAGCTCGCGTTTTCACTCGCGGGTGGAAATAAATCCTCGTATCGCTTTTGGGTATTGTAAAAAAGATGGATGTATCCAGTTTTTAGAAAAGCGTGTGTGTGCAGGCCGTAGTTTAAAAAATGAAGAAATGGGAGGGAACATTTAATGACGGCTTTGATTGAATTGCAACCTCTACTCACATTCACTACAGAATGCCCCGGGCAGGTACGAACGCCCTCCTCCTCCTTCTCCTCTTTCTTTTCGTTGGCAGTTTTGGTGATTGTCCTTTCTCGGCTGTTCAGCTTGTGTGTAGATTACTGCTCCCACTCCCTCTTTATTACTTTTTTCTTTTTATTATTTTTTCATTTTTTTTATACATTTTCTATTTTTTTTGTAATTTATTTTAATTGCTGGTGCAGTTGTGTAGTATATCGCTTTTTTTTTTTCTCCTGTGGCAGTGTGTAGTTTTAACAGACTCATTTTCTATTCGGTGTCAGTTGGTAGATATGATTCTTTATTATTCCTGGTGTCTAGGGTAGTTTTTATTATGACAACTAATTGGTTTTTCTTCTGAGTGTTTTGTGGCCATTTTATTTTAAGCAATAAACTATTTACTTTATTTAAATTACAATAAAAAAATACAATTGGCTTGTTAATGTTATAAAGGCAAACAAAGTAAGTAATAAATAAAAGAATGAAAAAGTGGTAAAACTTCATCTCAGATGGAGATCATGTATATTTTAGGTGAGTGTGCTAGAGGTAGATGCTTTAAACCAACGAATGTAATATGTAAACAGATCTCGCCATCAACAGTACACTCAGTGATTAACCAGTTTGTCATTCTTACCCGCCCGGGGCGTTCTACCGCTTGCCCGGGGCGTTCTACCCTGCCCGGCGCGAAATATCTAAGCCGCTAAGCCACACTAGGGGATCGTTTCTCACAACAAAGTAAACCCACATGAGCACCAAGGGGATTATTCTACCCTGGCCCGGGGCGGTTCTTTTTTTCTGGCAAAAAAAAAGGAGATGTCCACATATGCCAAACAAAAATATAAAAAACAACTCAACACTCAATTGATTTACATTTACATTTACATTTAAGTCATTTAGCAGACGCTCTTACTGAGCTACAGTTCATAATGAGGAAATCAGTCAGTCGATCAAAAATTAATTATTAGGCCCTAATCTATGGATTTCACATGACTGGGAATACAGATGCATCTGTTGGTCACGGATAACAACACAAAAAAAATGCTTGCCCATAACATAACCCCACCATGGGTCACTGTTGACAACGTCGACAACAGCAAACCGCTCACCAATATGACGCCATATTCATGGTCTGCGGTTGTGAGGCCGGTTGGCCGTACTGCCAAATTCTCAAAAAGAACGCTGGAGGCGGCTTCGGTAGAGAAATGACATTAAATTCTCTGGCAACAGCACTGGTGGACATTCCTACAGTCAACATACCAGTTGCACGATCCCTCAAAACTAGAGACATCTGTGGCATTGTGTTGGTGACAAAACTGCACAATTTCAGAGTGGCCTTGTATTGTCTCCCAGCACAAGGTGCACCTGCGTAATGATGATGCTGTTTAATCAGCTTCTTGATATGCCACACCTGTCAGGTGGATGAATTATCTTGGCAAGGGGAAATGCTGACTTACAAGGAATATAAATAAAATTTGTCCACAAAATGAGAGAAATACGCTTTTATCCGTATGGAAAATGGGATCTTTTATTTCAGCTCATAAAACCAACAACTATATATGTTGCGTTTATTTATTGTTTCGTGAAGAATTAAAATATTTCCATGTATTGTTTATGGGGAGATAACATGGCTGCCATAAAACGTTGTAACGTGATGTAAATGCAGAATCCTACATGTCCTCTGGTTTAAGCCCGGCACCGTATCGCTGGACGGTGGGCTACAAACAGCAATTCATGAGCAGAACATTCAGAAAAATCAAAACATCTTAATAAAAGCATTAAGTAAAAATCATTTATTATTATTTAGAAATCACAATTAAAACTTAATAGAATTTCTAAATAAGGAAAACTGCAGAGAAAAGACTGATAACACCATCAAACATAGAGAACCAGTACACCAAGGTGCAGCTTCCCCTAGATACAGATCTAGATAAGATTCTCCTTCTCCAAGCCTAAGCATTAGTGAAATGCAAACTGATCCAAGATCAACATCCTGGGTCAACGTCACCCTACTTCCTGGGGACAGCAAGAGTAGTTACTGAAATTCAGTACGGTATTGAGGATGAAATCAATGGCTGCTTTTCCTACTTGTGTCGTCGCGTCAACTCATCGTCATTACAAACCATGTAGAAACAGACTGGTAAGCAATCTATCACCAGAATACCTTCTAGTACAGTACCTTAGAAATGACTTCACATGTATAAAAAAAAAAATAAAAAAAAAAATACACATTACTGTAAGACGCGCAATAGAGTATATCGTTACGTTCAGGACATGTCTGTTCTCCAACATACTTTCATAGCAGTCAATTGACTCCTAAAGGACTTCTTGGTAAGTTCTGTCATCAACCCATAGAGCTCTGGTCCAATGTCATACACTAGTAAAGACCACAGGACACCATGTAGTAAAGCACTTCTCTAAACCAAGCAGCTTCAGCCCGTAAAGGAAAGCTGAATACATAGTACGGTTGGCTAGTTTAAAGGTCACATGTCTATACCAATCGAAGGGTCAATAACATTTAAAAAAAAAATGGATATACATTTTTAATCAATGGGTTAATGATAGAGGTCATTAAAATATCTGGCACCAAAAAAATCAATTAAGAATCCATTTGTACATTTTAATTAAGTAATAAAAAAATTGTATTTCAAGTAGGAAGTAATTTGGAGCCCTGAGAAATGACTTGAGTTGGTTAATACGTTAGTTATTCAATAGTAACATGGCTGCTAGCATGGCTGCAGTGGCTAAAAACAAATGGGGACTTGTCTACGGGACTCTTGCATGGTGGTGTGTGTGTGTGTGTGTGTGTGTGTGTGTGTGTGTGTGTGTGTGGTGTGTGGTGTGTGTGTGAGGCACATTGCTCATCCCTGGATATGAAGCAGTTAATGGACGGCAGTAGAGGAACATGTAGTGGATGTCCCACACGGCAACAGGAGCAATATTCACTTCCTCCTCTAAAACAACAAACAAAACATACACCAATTGTGTAGTAAACCGTTACATGAGGAGAAGGCCCACCTTTCAGTACATACTCTGGTTATCTGAACAATACAGTCAGTCTCTTCCAGTATTGTGTCAGAAGGCTCCTGTGTGAAAGACCAGGGTACTCACGCAAAAAAATATTGATGCCAGGCAGACACCATCTTGGGACGTAGATAGCAGGTCTGCTCCACTCTGGTGAGCTGAGAACCAGGATCTATCATCGGGTCTCCAGTACATCACATTATAAAAAAACAAGTTCACAGAATACAGTCACACAATGGTAGATATGGGTAAGAATCTGTCCAGGGTTAACATCCATAACCCATCTCTGTTAGGGACAATCTTCTGCTTTCAGATGAGAACAGTTCACATTAGGATACAGTCTGCTATGGAGAGCGAGTGATTGTTTAGGATGTTGGTTTGCCTGTCAGTGCAAGACCAGAAAGACCAGGCTTTGAGAAGAGGTTTGTCCATTCTTTAGCCATAGATTCACCCCTACAGTCTGAACTGAAACGTACTTCCTTTGATCAGCTCAATAGCGAGAGCAGGTATTTCCCTTCTCTCGTCGCTGGCCAGGGTCAATTACACAGCAGGTCCTCTTGAGCAGTCCAGTCCACAAGGTCAAGAAAACAAAAGCCTTGCTCCAAAATGGCTGCTGTGCTGCATTCCATAGGCCCGCTGGGCTCTAAATCAGTTCTTATAACTGGAAACAACCACAATCTGGCTCCAAATGGCCAAAACTAAAATTCCCCAAATGGCACCGAGATTACATTTCACTCAATTACAGAGCAGGTTGTCTAGTGGAAGCCGGTCCAGATCGTAGGAGAACAGGTCGCTGATGCCTTCGTCTTCGCCCAGGCTAAGCAGGTAGTCATCCCCCACGAGAGAGAGGGGGATGAAGGGCTCTGGTCACCGTCCTGGAGGGGGAGGAGGGAGGTGAGGGAGGAGGGCAGGGGGGAGACAGGAGTGACAGTCACCGCTGAGCATGCTGGAGCCTGGACAGGGCGTTGGAAGAAACCGTTACCGGTAGTTATTACCCTCTGGTGAGAGATGGGTAGAGAGCAGGAAGAGAGAAAGAGAGTGAGAGAAAGAAAGGTGAGAGTTATTCCAATAACTCACCACAGAATTAAGTCTGAAGTTGGTGCTCACCCATAGAGCTAGATGAGGACTCTAGTGCACAAACCCATGTTTAAGCACGGGCAGCAACATTAACCCTCCTGTTGTGTTCGTTTCATGTAATTAATTATGTGGTCCCGGTCCAAAATGACCGCCCATTACAGCAGATTATAATCCATAATAATACATATATTATCAACTAATGTTGTGTTAGATATTTTTATCAACAAATTCATGTTAAGTTCTTGTGAACATTACAAGTTTTGAACTTCTATTTGCTATTTTGGCCTGTAGGCCTCATTGACCTGAGCTCATACAACTCGTTATTGAGTTTAAAAAAAGCATAATGTATGGATTATTTTGACTATAACAAATACTCAGATGAAACATATTGTGCTATTTATTACAGACTACTTCACTGTCAGTTTCCTGGCCTCTCTCCTCCTCACCAGGGTCATGACCAAAGATATGATCAAGAGCCTCATACACTATATCGTTTGGTCATTGTGCTGCCACAGAATGAATTGTGAGCAAGGCCTCAAAAAAACTTTAAATACCAGAGCTGCGAGAAAAGTTAAACATTTAATTGAAACAATGTTGTGATTGTTTGTGAGAATGCCAACAGGTGTGGTTCCCGTGGGGGAAGACTATTGGGGAAAGGTTCCTGTGGGGGTTGCCATGGAAGCCAAGAATGGGAGTGAGGGTGTGTGTGTGTGTGTGTGCTCAAAACACTGGGAGAGGAAGTGAGGAAGTGTGTCCATCTGATGAATGGGCATGTGCCTGAACTCATTTTATACACTAATTGTAGTCTCACCCATTC
>NW_019944950.1:49395-55910 GCF_002910315.2 Salvelinus sp. IW2-2015
TTTCAGTACATGACAACCTGTATTGTCTACTAGTACAGAGGGAACAGTCTGACATTCAGTACTACAACCTGTATTGTACTACTGTAGTCAGGGGAACAGTCTGACATTCAGTACTACAACCTGTATTGTACTGTACAGGGGAACGCCTGACATTCAGTACTACACCTGTATTGTATTACTGTAGTACAGGGAACAGCCTGACATTCAGTACTACAACCTGTATTGTATTACTGTAGTACAGAGGGAACAGCCTGACATTCAGTACTACAACCTGTATTGTACTACTGTAGTACAGGGAACAGCCTGACATTCAGTACTACAACCTATGTACACTGTAGTCAGGGGAACAGCCTGACATTCAGTACTACAAACTATGTATTGTATCTACTGTAGTACAGGGGAACAGCCTGACATTCAGTACTACAACCTGATTGTACTACTGTAGTACAGGGGAACAGCTGACATTCAGTACTACAACCTGTATTGTACTACTGTAGTACAGGGGAACAGTCTGCATTCAGTACTACAAACCTGTTGTAATACTGTAGTACAGGGGAACAGTCTGACATTCAGTACTACAACCTGTATTGTACTACTGTAGTGCAGGGAACAGCTGACATTCAGTACACAACCTGTATTGTACTACTGTAGTACAGGGAACAGTCTGACATTCCCGCCTGGGTCAGTTAACCAAGACTTTATTGGAGCTGTTTTTTACCTATTTACTAAAACCATGAAAACACAGGGTACGTCATGATGGAGTAATGTGCACTATTCCCTTTTATAGTGCACTACTTTTAACCAGGGCCTGTAGGGAATAGGGGGGGCATTTGGGATGGAAGCCTAGGCATGATGTCATCAAGACTTATTTGTAGGATATCCACTGATGCCCATCACAGAGATTGGTTCTTTGTGTTTTTGGGAATCTTTTTTTTATTTTTAATTATTGTTATTTTGTGTGGATTTATGTTTTAAAATTTGAAATGAATTATAGTGTTTTAATAAAGGTACCACACTTTATTTTCACTTCTTGAGTGGCCTGACCGCTGTGCTGTCTACTATATTTAGGCAGAGGAAGACGAGAATCGAGAGTGATAACTCGGCCCTAAATCTGTCGTCTCCAGCAGGTGGTGTTGTTTTCACTCACCCTGAGTTTTGTATGGAGGTCAATGAATGTCGAATTTGGTGAAGAACAAATGGAATGGCTTATAGAGCCCCACAGTGGATGTCTCATAATACCCATAATACCCGAGCCGTCAAACAAGGAAATAGTTMCAATCGTTTTTTCCACCGTTCATTTTTCCTATAGGGGATTTTAGAAACACTTATAATAATGACTGTTTCGTGTAGGCTTACCCTGGAGTGACTTTTTGATAAGTGTAAATCTATCGGACAAGGTGACTTTAATCCAATATATTAGTCTCTTTTTACTCTCCTATTCCAAAATGCTAATTAACGTCAAAGTAGACATCACGCAAGACTACAAATCCCTGCAAGCTCCTGCACGTCATCTCTAGCAGATGCCTTTGCTAAACAGGTATTGTGTCAATTTAAAACTCACACAAGACATTTAACACAATCGTCAAGTTAAAGAAATGTAGCCAATTTTTTCATTTACTAAATGTAGATAACATTAGATAGTTAATYCAKAGATTCTTACCTTTGCCTCGATTCGACTGTCTCGTCCAGATCATCATGGAGTTCTTTATGAAAGCCACATTAGCAACTAATTAGTGTTTACATTTTTTKGGGGGGGGGTACTTATATTTGCCTGTATTTACCCCCCCAAAAATTGAAACACTAATTAGTTGCTAATGTGGCTTTCATAAAGAACTACAATATATTGATTAAAGTCATTGTAAATAAGAAATTGTTCTTAACTGACTTGCCTAGTTAAATTAAAATAAAAACTTTGTCCGAGAGATTTACACGGGTATCAAAAYGTCACTCCAGGGTAAGCCTACACCAAACACAGCCCTTATTTTAAGTGTTTCTATAATCCCCTATGGGAAAAATGATTATAACCATTTCCTTTATTTGACCGCTAGGTTTCATGGGTATTATGACGCATACTGTGGTACTCTATTTGATAGAATTGAAGTTTTGTTATGCTGTATGTTTTTACTAGTGTACTGATATAAGTAGGACACGTGACATCCTGGAAACTTTGAGAGAGAAAAAAAAAGACTTTATATATTTATATTAAGGAGAACCGTCTTGACATCATCACACTTATTGGGGACAGACAGGTGGAAGGGTGTTTCTTGGCTCAGTTAGTTTTTTGGCCTATATTGGGGCAGAAGGGAGAGTAGTTTTGGGGCCTCATTTTATAAATGTTTGCTATGTACAAAATATACCCCAAAACATGTGTGTGTGTGCCAGTCATCAAACGCAAAACTTTATTTAAACTCATAAAAAGGAAACTTGACGAGGAATGTGCTTACCTGGTCTCGACCTAAGCACAGTTTCTTGTGGCTGAAGTATTGATTGTAAGCAGGCATGTGGGGGGATACTATGACACGCTTATTCAATCATAACAAGAGAAACCGGTAAATATGAGATGCGATCACTTGCCGTTATGATGATAAGAGCCAATATCTTATTTTTTATTTTGTATCTTTTGAGTTCTAAAATAGTTTTATATAGAAATAGGTATCTATATCCTATTATTAACATTATCGTTGCAGAATAAATTCCTCAGCTTTCTGACTGTGGATGGTTCATACTCGTGATGTAGCCAATAGGCCTACAACATCCCTCTCTCCTTTTTAATTGGACCCACTTTACAGTAGTACATAGATCAACTATTTCAAATGCTTTGCTCAATGCGAGCCATCGAGAGCACAGTTTAATCAGCGTTTTAACGGCAGAACAGACCATTCCCATTGACGATTTTAATTTCAAATGTATCAAGTAAACAATATTTCATTTAATAAAAATAATACATATTTTATAAATGCCTCGCCACCGTTTCTGGCCATGATGGGTTCATGTTCCCGAAGAAGCTTTAGCCTACAACAAATTAAACATAAACATACAGTTGAAGTGGAAGTTTACATACACTTAGTTTGGAGTTATTAAAACTCGTTTTTCAACCACTCCACAAATTTCTTGTTTCCAAACTATTGTTTTGGCAAGTCGGTTATAGGACATCTACTTTGTGCATGACACAAGTATTTTTCCAACAATTGTTACCAGAAAGATTATTTCACTTATAATTCACTGATCACATTTCCAGTGGGTCAAAGTTTACATACACTAAGTTGACTGTGCCTTTTAACAGCTTGGAAAATTCCAGAAAACGATGTCATGGCTTTAAAGCTTCTGATAGGCTAATTGACATCATTTGAGTCCATTGGAGTGCACCTGTGGATGTATTTCAAGGCCTACCTTCAAACTCAGTGCCTCTGCTTGCATCATGGGAAAATTAAAAAAATCAGCCAAGACCTCAGAAAAAAAAATGTAGACCTCACAAGTCTGGTTCATCCTTGGGAGCATTTTCCAAATGCCTGTTCATCTGTAGAATGCAAGTATAAACACCATGGGACCAGGAGCCATCATACCGTTAGAAGGAGACACTGGAGACGTGACCATCATTGTTTAGAGAAAAAGGATGCTTGCAAGCCGAGAACACCATCCCAACCCGTGAAGCATCGGGGTGCAGCATCATGTTGTGGGGGTGCTTTGCTGCAGGAGGGACTGGTGCACTTCACAAATAAATGGCATCATGAGGAGAAAATTATGTGGATATATTGAAGCAACATCTCAAGACATCAGTCAGGAATGTACACTTGGCGCAAATGGGTCTTCAAATGGACAATGACCCAAGCATACTTCCAAAGTTGTGCATAATGGCTATGAACAACAAAGTCAAGGTATTGGAGTGGCCATCACAAAGCCCTGACCTCAATCCTGTAAAAATGTGTGGCAGAAACTGAAAAAGGTGTGCGAGCAAGGAGGCCTACAAACCTGACTCCTACACCAAGCTCTGTCAGGAGAATGGGCCAAAATTCACCCAACATTGTGGGAAGCTTGTGGAAGGATACCCAAAACGATTACCCAAGAAACAATTTAAAGGCAATGCTACCAAATACTAATTAGTGTATGTAAACTTCTGACCTTGGGAATGTGATGAAAGAAATAAAAGCTGAAATAAACATTCTCAACTATTATTCTTACATTTTACATCTTAAAATAATGTGGTGATCCTAACTGACCTAAGACAGGAATTTACTCTGATTAAATGTCAGGAATTGTGAAAAACTGAGTTTAAATGTATTTGGCTAAGGTGTATGTAAACTTCTGACTTCAACTTAACTACGGTTCAAAAGTTTGGTGTCAGAAAAATGTCCTTGTTTTGAAAGAAAAGCACTTTTTTTGTACTATTTAAAATAACACAAATTGATCAGAAATACAGTGTGACATTGTTAATGTTGTAAATGACTATTATAGCTGGAAACGGCTGATTTGTTTAATGGAAATCTACATAGGGTACAGAGGCCCATTTCAGCAACCATCACTCCGTGTTCCAATGGCACTTGTGTTAGCTAATCCAATTATATTTTAAAAGGCTAATTGATCATTAGAAAACCCTTTTGTAAAATGTTGCACAGCAAAATGTTTACTGATTAAAGAAGCAATTAAACTGGCCTTCTTTAGACTAGTTGAGTATCTGAAGCATCCAGCATTTATGGGTTCGATTACAGGCTCAAAATGGCCAGAAACAAAGAACTTTCTTCTGAAACTTGTCAGTCTATTCTTGTTCTGAGAAATGAAGGCTATTCCATGTGAGAAATTGCCAAGAAACTTCTCCCTTCACAGAACAGCGCAAACTGGCTCTAACCAGAATATAAAGAGGAGTGGGAGGCCCCGGTGCACAACTGAGCAAGAGGACAAGTACATTAGAGTGTCTAGTTTGAGAAACAGAGTCCTCGACTGGCAGCTTCATTAAATAGTACCTGCAAAACACCAGTCTCAACGTCAACAGTGAAGAGGCGACTCGGGGATGTTGGCCTTCTAGGCAGAGTTCCTCTGTCCAGTGTCTGTGTTCTTTTTGCCTATCTTAATCTTTTATTTTTATTGGCCAGTCTGAGATATGGCTTTTTCTTAGCAACTCTGCCTAGAAGGCCAGCATCCCGGAGTCGCCTCTTCACTGTCGACGGGTCTGTATAACGTGAAACGTGTGTGTATGTGCACAGTGTTTTCAGAAATGGCGCATGTAGATATTTAGTGTAAAATGTACACAAMGKTTATACATGACAACCTAGGTCTCTRAACATGCTGGGGATAGGCTGRTGGATGTCTGGCYCAGTGTTTCCAATGAGAGAAACAGCGCCATATTCTCTTTATAGTGTGCTACTTATGACCAGTCCTCATCAGGCTCTGGTCAAAAGGAGGGCACYATATAGGGAATATGGTGCTGTTTGGGAGGCACTCAGACATATTGGCAGGATGTTGGGTTGTTAGTTACTGTCTCTCAGAGATCATATTAACATGRCATAAGTCATGACAAAATGTCAAGAATTGCAAGAAATGAACTTCAAAACTGCAACAACAAAAARTAGTGCCGTCCCTAGGACAGGTATAAAACTCCCACTAGCGCATGCCTCAACCCGTCCAAAGCGTGGGAAGTAGTGAACGAGTAGACACTTCATGAGAAGTTAGGGCAGGAGAGAGGGGGACAAGGAGTTAGGATACAAGGTCCTGTTTGTGCAGGTCTGACCAAGGCGTCTGGTGGTGATCAAAATGGTTGCCTGGAAGAGACCACGGTCATACTCATGCAGTCAGAAGAACACACTGCTTTACAGGAGAGGACCGTTACCCTCCAGTAGGTTGGGTATTAAAGCATAGGGTTGGGCCCTGTTGTTATGGAGAGGACTGTTACGCTGCAGCAGGTTGGGTGTTAAAGCATAGGGTTGGGCCCTGTTGTTATGGAGAGGACTGTTACCCTCCAGTAGGTTGGGTGTTAAAGCATAGGGTTGGGCCCTGTTGTTATGGAGAGGACTGTTACGCTGCAGCAGGTTGGGTGTTAAAGCATAGGGTTGGGCCCTGTTGTTATGGAGAGGACTGTTACGCTGCAGCAGTTGGGTGTTAAAGCATAGGGTTGGGCCCTGTTGTTATGAGAGAACTGTTACGCTGCAGCAGGTTGGGTGTTAAAGCATAGGGTTGGGCCCTGTTGTTATGGAGAGGACTGTTACGCTGCAGCAGGTTGGGTGTTAAAGCATAGGGTTGGGCCCTGTTGTTATGGAGAGGAGCTCTATTCTTCTACACTACTTTGTCAGGTAAATGTTTTCTACATGTCAACTAACCCTGCCCCTTATAAGTAGGACCCAGAGTTATTCATTGTCCATGGAGGACCCGGAGTTACCCCTGTCCATGCAGGGCCCGGAGTTACCCCTTGTCCATGCAGGGCCGGAGTTACCCCTTGTCCATGCAGGGCCCAGAGTTACCCCTTGTCCATGCAGGGCCCAGAGTTACCCTTGTCCATGCAGGGCCCAGAGTTACCCCTTGTCCAT
>NW_019944950.1:58498-63212 GCF_002910315.2 Salvelinus sp. IW2-2015
CCCCTCTCTCCCTCCTGCTCTCTTTGTCTGTGTGATAGCTGCCTGAAGCACCCAGCAGTCTCCAACTTGATGAGGTAATCCAGTAGGCCTATACTGCAGTACCTCCGTGTGGCCATAGATGGCAGTGTTGTCCCTCAGAACCACCCCTCAGACGAACCCTAACCCAGTTCCCTACTTTCCTTGGCTCACACACACACACACACACACACACACACTAAGTTCATAGAAAGTCACTGTTGTTATTTATCTTGTTGTTCTTCTTTGTTTCGTTTTTGTTCTGTTAGTTTGTCAGAAATGAGTATACGATCAATCAAATCAGTGTCTTCATACCTCATCAAGCGTATAAGATCAGTCATCCAGGACTTATATACCAGGCGGTGTCAGAGGAAAGCCCATAACATTGTCAGAGACTCCATTCACTCAAGTTATAGACTGTTATCTCTGCTGCCACACGGCAAGCGGTAACGGAGCGCCAAGTCAAGGACCAAAATTTACATTGAGCCCCTCCCCTCTCAAGTCTACTTGGTAAATATTTTCTTAACTCTTCTTGAACTGCACTGTTGGTTAAGGCCTCGTAAGTCAGCATTTCACGTTAAAGTCTACACTTGTTGTATTTGGCGCATGTGACGAATACATATTTGATTTGATCAATCAGTCTCCTCCTACCTCAGCATGAGTATACGATCAATCGATCTCTCTTCCTACATCAGCATGAGGACACGATCAATCGATCAATTCATCATGTGTCATTTCTATAGACAACACAGGATCCATCAATATCTTAACTTCTCATCTTCAGGTCCAAGATTCGTGATTTGATCGTCATCTCAAATAGATTATCCTCCGTTCAGCTTACAGTGTGTCTTTGTATTAGATGGTATACTGGATGTGGACGGTCGGCGGTAGTATATCTGAAGTCTGAGGGATCGTGCTCCTGTCTCGCTGTGTGTGTTCACTGTTTCATTCACAAAAAAAACCAAATGTTCTAGAATGTCATTGGCTGAGGTTGAGCTACGCTACATGACGCCATGCTCTCCGCGGCCAATTGGAAAAGAGCAGTAGTGCTTTTCTCTCACTCGCTCTCTTTCCCTCTGTTTCTCCACTATCCATCTCTCTCTGTCTCCTCTCTGTCGCTCTCTCTCTTCTAACTCTCTCTCTCTCCACTCTCCTTGTCTCTCTCTCTCCCACTCTTCCCTCTGTTTCGCTATCTTCTCGTCTCCGCTTCTCCTCTTCTCTCTCTCTCTCTCCCTCTTCTTCTCTCTTCTCTCTCCACTCTGCTCTCTTCTTCTGTCCTCCGCTCTCACACACTCGTCTTTCCCTCTGTTTCTCCAGTAATCTTCTCTGTCTCTCTCTCTCTCTCTCTCCGTGTCCTCTCTCTCTCTTTGTCTCTCTCTCTCTCACACACTCTTCGTCCCTCGGTTTCCTCCATTATCTATCATGTCTCTTCCTCTCTCTTCTCTCTCTCTCTCTCCACTCTCTTTTTCACATCTGTCTTCTTCTCTCCACGTCTCCCTCTGCTCGCCTTCTCTCTCTCTCTCCGCTATCTCCCTTTCTCTCTCTCTCTCTCCCTGACTGCAGTAGTAACACTCTGCAGAGAACAGTGTTCAGTTTATAATGCAGCAAACTGTACTGAACTGAGTACTTAACATCTGAGTATTTTAGGGGAGACTGTGTCCAGGAAGTAATTGGTTATTAATTTCATCAATCCGTCCATTCAGTCATTCCTCTATTCATTCACTCATCCATCCCTCCATTAATTCACTCATCCATCCTTTAATTCACTCATCCATTAATTAAGTCATTCACCCCTCCATTTATTCAGTCATTCATCCCTCCATTAATTCACTCATCCATCCCTCCAATCATCCATCCATTAATTCAGTCATTCATCCATTAATTCACTCATCCATCCATCCATTAATTCACTCATCCATCCCTCCATTAATTCACTCATCCATCTCTCCATTAATTCACTCATCCATCCATTAATTCACTCATCCATCCATTAATTCACTCATCCATCCCTCCAGTAATTCATCCATCCATTCATTAATTCAGTCATTCTATTACATCTCTCGACATCATTCACTCATTTCATTATTCTTCTATTTGTCCATCAATTCTACTCAATGTTTTTTGACCTCTGTAATAACCAGAGTACTTAAATACTTTGTCTTGCCTCTTYTCCCTCTGAATGGCACACATACACAATCCCTGTCTCAAGGCTCAACAATCCTTCTTTAACCCGTCTCCTCTCCTTCATCTACACTGATTGAAGTGGATTTAACTAGTGACGTTAATAAGGGATCATAGCTTTCACCTGGAGTCACCTGGTCAGTCTATATCATGGAAAGAGCAGGTGTTCCTAATATTTTGTACCCTCAGTGTATTTACCTAGTCAAAACTAGGCCACAGCCCAATCCATAGACCCATTCCCTTTTTCCCAATAGAAACACAGGCCAGACATGGTCATTTGCATATGATTTGCATAGAGTCCCCTGTGACTGTTTGGAATGTCAGAACGCCAAATGAACCAGTGTTCTGTTTTACCGTTCACATTTGCATATCTAATTTGCATATGAGTGACTTAACTAGGCTTACTTAGCCGGATGACTCTAACGAACTGGTTTACTCTGCCACAGAGAAGGCAGATAGCGAGAGCAGTTCATTAAGGAAACAGCAGTGTGACTAAGGAGGGAGACTTTGGACGGGATTATTAAAAGGGAGACGCAAAGCTGTTGGCAATCAAGATGCTTTTGTGTGGGTGTGTGTGTGTGGGGGTGGGTGGGTGGGTGGGTGTGTGTGTGGGTGGGTGGGTGTGTGTGTGTGTGTGTGTGTGTACGCATGCAGAATTTTGCAAACTAAAAGACAGATTGTAATCTTCATTGGCATGTCTTTACATCAATAGCCGTTTGCTATCCCAACAGTTTTTCAGCGATTTGTATTTTTTTTTCACTGAGAGTTGCAAGTCAGCAATCATCTATTTGGTATTTGCAGCAGGTGTTGCCCACATTGCTGGTCCTTCCGACTGTAGGCTAACTAAAAACATTCCACATCTTTAAAAAAAATAATTAAACGAGTGATCCTCTGTGGCCAAATCAGCTTTCTGTTGTAGTAACCTATTTTGAATAATTKTATTTATTTCTGTATAGACAGGAGTAAGCTAATTAGACTGTATAATTTGGGCAATTTAATAAAATTTAAGGCGAGGGAAAGTTTCCCCTCGCTTTATGGACATGCCACCTATGCCTTTTAATGTGGCAGAAACACTGATCATCTGATTGTTATATAATCACTGCTTCCTGTGTACATTAGTTCACTCAGAAAATCATTTCAGCATCCAAACACCAACAGTGTACTGTGCAACTGCAATTTGATGACAGGAAAAAGACATCTGTTACAAAACAGCTATGTGTATTGTATTGACGTTCTGTGATTTGTCATTAGAACTACATTTATAGCCTGAATTGATGTTGCCCACGAGCATCTCGGTCTCGGACATTTATCTCTGCTTTGACCTTGAGCATCTCAACTACTCATCTCCGCCCTTGACAAAATGTATGTGTTTTCCTCAAACCACAATGCAAATTTGGTTGCGTATACCACCCAGTTTCCAGTCAATGAATTGTGATAGGCTCACGTTTTACTGGTACAGCATACGCCCGCTATTTATTTTGTCGGGACGCCGTAGCTGTGCCCGGCCCACACACCCTGTCTCCGTAGCTGTGCCCGGCCCACACACCCTGTCTCCGTAGCTGTGCCCGGCCCACACACCCTGTCTCCAGGGTGATTGAGTCCAGGTGAGTCCAATAATACGCTGACGCGCAGCTGTGCGTAATGATGGTGGCAGGAGTGCGTAATGTTTTGGGAGCCTGGCGTCCTTCGAGCACCAGAGGGGAAGAACGGGAACAGGAGTGACACGCATCAGTCAGTCCCAAAACCCACTCAAGGACCCCCGTATTCCCCGGTAGAAGCGACGTTGGGTGTGTTTACTTTGTGTGTGTCTAGAGAAATCTCAGACAGTTTAGGACCCCCAGAACAGCAAAGGGGGGAAGCCTTCTAACGCCTGTCTTAATCATCTTCTTTCTTTATCTCTCCTCCATCAAATCTCATCATTTATTTATTTTTATTGGAGAAAGTAGGTCAGAGGTCAGGTATCCATCACTACAGCAAGTGGCTTCTCCCCACTGAGCCTTTCAAGTGGGATTGAGTTGACATCCGTGTCCTTGGAGAAAGGACTCTGGTGATGTAGAAACAGTCCCCATGACATGGGACAGATTACTCCCCAGCCAGGTTCACCGGCAGTGTTCCCTGAGCGATTAGAGCCTGTGTATTGTGCGTCTGTCTGTCGTTAGTCACTTATACCAGAGTTGGTACAGGCATGTCTGTTTCTGTGTCTGATGCCAGTAGTTCATGTATATTAACACAGTTGGTATGGACTGTCCCGTGTACAAGGATTAGAGTGACCAGGTCACTTCTTCAATGTTCTCTGACACAGAAAGTCAGCTTGACATCCTCATCTCCATCCTCATCGTCATCTCCATCCACATCTCCATCCTCATCTCCATCCTCATCTCCATCCTCATCTCCATCTCCATCCCCATCCACATCTCCATCCACATCTCCATCCTCATCTCCATCCACATCTCCATCCTCATCTCCATCCTCATCTCCATCCTCATCCCCATCCTCATCTCCATCCTCATCCCCATCC
>NW_019944951.1:0-24233 GCF_002910315.2 Salvelinus sp. IW2-2015
ACCAATACATTGGTCTACTGTCATACAATACATGGTCTGCTATGCACTACAATACATGGTCTACTGTCACTACAATACATGGTCGGCTGTCACTACAATTACATGGTCTGCTGTCACTACATACATGGTCTACTGTCACTACAATACGATGGTCTACTGTCAGCGTACAATACATGGTCTGCTGTCACTACAATACATGGCTCTTGTCACTACATACATGGTCTGCTGTCTCTACAATTACATGGTCTACTGTCTGCTGTGCACATACAATCTGGTCTACTTGTCACTACGATACATGGGTCTGCTGTCACTACAATTACATGTTCTTACTGTCAACTACAATACATGGTCTGCTGTCTAGCTGTTCACTTACAAATTACATGGTCTTGTCCTGCGATAACAATGGCTGCTGTCACTACATAATGGTCTCTATCACTACGATACATTGGTCTTGGCTGTCCCTACAATACATGGTCTCTGTCACTACATACATGGCTCTGCTTGTCACTACTATACATGGTCTGCTGTCACTACAATACATGGTCTCTGTACTACGTATGGCACTACAATACATGGTCTGCTGTCTGCTGTCATACATACATGGTCTACTGTCACATAGATACATGGTCTGCTGTCACTACAAGACATGGTCTGCTGCAGTATCAATACATGGTCTTGCCTGTCACTACATACATGGTCTGCTGTCACTACATACATGGTCTGCTGTCAGCGTACTAATACATGGACTCTACTGTCACTACAATACATGGTTTACTGTCGACTACAATTACATGGTGCTCTGTCACTACAATACATGGGTCTGCTGTCACTACATAATTACATGTCTGCTGTCACTACAATACATGGTCTGCTGTCACTACAATACTTGGTCTGCTGTCACTTACGAAATACATGGTCTTGCTGGTCACTACATACATTGGTCTGCTGTCACTAAATACATGGTCTGCTGTCACTACATACTGGGTCTGCTGTCACTACAATACATGGTCTTGCTGTCACTACAATACATTGGGTTCTGCTGTCACTACAATACCATGGTCTGGCTGTCACTACAATAATGGTCTTGCTGTCACTACAATACATGGTCTCTGTCAACTACAATACATGGTCTGCTGTCACTACAATACACTGGATCTGGCTGTCACTACAATATGGGTCTGCTGTCACTACAACTACATGGTCTACTGTCACTACGATACATGGTCTGCTGTCACTACATACATGGTTACTGTACTAAATACATGGTCTGTGTCACTAAATACATGGTCTGCTGTCACTACGATACATGGTCTGCTGTCATACATACATGTCTACTTCCTACAAGTACATGGTCTGCTGTACTACAATACATGGTCTACTGTCACTACAATACATGGTCTGCTGTCACTACAATACATGGTCTGCTGTCACTACATACATGGTCTACTGTCACTACAATACATGGTCTACTGTCACTACAATACAGGTCTGGCTTGTCACTACATACATGGTCTACTGTCACTAACGATACATGGTCTGCTGTGCACTACAATACATGGGGTCTGCTGTCACTACAATACATGGTCTGCTGCACTACATACTGGTCTGCTTCGCTACAATATGGTCTGCGTCACTACAAAATGGTCTGCTGTCACTACTTACATGGTCTACTGTCACTACAATACCATGGGTATGCTGTCAACTACAATACATGGTCTGCTGTCACTACAATACATGGTCTGGGTCTCTAGTCCACTACAATACATGGTCTGCTGTTCACTACGATACATGGTCTGCTGTCACTACAAATACATGGGTCTACTGGTCACTACAATACATGGTTCTTACTGTGCACTACAATACAATGGTCTGCAGTTGTCACTGTCATACAATACATTGGTCTACTTGTCAACTACAATATCTGTCTACTAGTCACTGTACAATACATGGTTTCTGCTGTCACTTACATACATGCGTCTACTGTCACTCGATTACATGGCTGCTGTCACTACAATACATGGTTCATTACTTGTCACTACAATACATTGGTTCTGCTGTCTCTATTACAATACTTGGTCTGCTGTCACTACAATACACTGGTCTGCTAGTCATTGGGCTGCTGACATACATTAACATGCTGTCACATCTGTCATTACAATACCATGGTCTTGCTGTCACTACAATACATGGTCTATGCTGTCACTCAATACGATGGTCTACTGTCACTAATCAATAACAATGTCTGCTTGTCACTACAAATTGACATGCTACTGTCACTACGATACATGGTCTGCTGGTCACTACAAATACATGGTTCTACTGTTCACTACGAATACATGGTCTGCTGGTCACTACAATTACATGGTCTCTGTCACTACAGATACATGGTCTGCTGGTCGCTACAATACATTGGGTCTGGCTGTTCACTACAATACATGGTTCTGCTGTCACTACAATATATGGTCTGCTATCACTAACATAAGGTCTACTGTCACTACAGTGACAGTAGGAAACCATTAGAGAAAAGCTTAAAACCCAAGTTAGAGAAAGCTTTAAAACCCATTAGAGAAAAAGCTTAAACCCCCATTAGAGATAAAGCTTAAACCCCCATTAGGAGAAAAGCTTAAAACCCCCATAGAGAAAAAGCTTTAAACCCCCATTAGAGGAAAGCTTAAAACCCAATTAGGAAAAAGCTTGGAACCCCCATTAGAGAAAGCTTAAAACCCAATTAGAGAAAAAGCTAAAACCCAATTAGAGAAAAGCTTGAAACCCCCATTCAAGAAATAGCTTGAACCCCATTAGAGAAAAGCTTTGACCCCATTAGGAGGAAAAAGCTTGAACCCCAATTAGAGAAAAAGGTTTGAAAACCAATTGAGAAAAAGCTTGAAAAACCCAATATAGGGAAAAGCTTGAAACCCAATTAGGGAAAAAGCTTGAACCCCCATTTAGAGAAAAAGCTTGAAACCCCATTAGAGAAAAAAGCTTGAACCCCGCTAGAGGAAAAAGCTTGAAACCCCCACTAGAGAAAAAGCTTGAACCCATTAGAGGAAAAACTACAGTGGGAACGTAATTCGTTATGCTTTTTATTTTATTTCGGCTCTAGTCAGAGTATAGTTTCAGTATGGTTTTAGTTTTTCAAATGTTTTTGTTAATTATTTTATTTTAGTTTAATAAATTGTTTTTCAATTTTTTAGTTTTTATCAGTGTCTGTTTATTGGAATGGGGTGCGAGATAAAGCACATTCAAGTCCAGGCATCAAGTACTTCTCACTACCACCAGCGATCGACATTTTGTGCCAAAAGTCCAAAGTTAGAATTTGTTTATATATTTTTAGGAGAATTGCCATTTTTCATTCTGTTTACGTTATTTAACAGTTTTGACAAATGTAATTTATATTTAACGACATCACCAGCTGTTTTCGTAAGAGCCGGAAGTGTAAAATACACCACATTGTCTGTCCCTTGTTGCCAGATGGCATAGGGTGTTACAGCACCCGCTAACTGACCTCTTCTTCCTGTTTTCAGGAACTGCTGTCTTCCTCACTCATCGAGGCGAAATACCTGGATATCATGGACGCCCACACATGTAACTACAGACACAGACTAAAACTGTAGCAACAGACACAGACCAACACATGTGCAACAGACACAGACCAACACGGTGTAGGCAACAGACACAGACCAACACATAGTTACCACAGAACGGACCAATACATTTAACCACAGACAGACAACAAGTGTAACCACAGACACAGACCAACATGTGTGCTACAGACACGACAATACATTTAACCACAGACACAGACGAACACATTTAACCACAGACACAGACCAACACATTTAACCACAGACACAGACGCAATACATTTAACCCCAGACACAGACCAACACATTAACCACGGACACAGACCAACACATTTAACTACAGACACAGACAACACATTTAACTACAGACACAGACCAACACATGTACAGACCAACACATGTAACAGACCAACACATGTAGATCCAGACACAGACCAACACATGTAACAGACCACACATGTAACAGCCAACAACATGTAACAGACCAACACATGTAACAGACCAACACATGTAACAGACCAACACATGTAGATACAGACACGGACCACACATGTACAGCCACACAGTTACAGACCAACACATGTAGATACAGACACGGAACCAGCTCCTGGATAGAAGGACTCTGTGATTAGTTTTTCTTAGAGTAAAACGGAACAGAGGACAATAGAGACATAGAAACTGTCAGATTGTGTAGTAGAGAATAGCATCCATCTGTTCCATCCATACAGGTGAAGCACTGGAACAAAGGGATGGAGGGAGAGGTGAAGAGAGGCAGAGCGAGAGAGAGAGAGAGAGAGGTGCCCATCAGGACCTTTATGAACAGACAGACCAGGTGTTCTCTCTCTCTATCAGCAGGAACAGGTCTGGACCAGCGCCAGGTGATCAAATCCAGGACCGACCAGAACTCTGTTCACCTCTTCTCCCCACAACTTCTTAGAACTCCAGTCCAGTGCCATGAAACTCCGTTCCTGATTGTTTTATTCTCTGTTGTTGGTCTGGTTTGTTTATGTAAGGTTTGTGCCATGGTTGGTTTGGCAACATGTAGGACCTCATTGATTTGTCACACTCTCCGTCTAGTGCTGATCTCTCAGTGACTTGATACGGTGCCACATTTAGAAAAACATATTACTGAGTGTGAATGCAACAATTGGCATGCCTTCACACAGACACAACCTCTCTCCCTATCTCTCTCTCTCTCTCTCTCTCCCTCCCTTTCTCTCTCCCTCTCTCTCGCCCTGTGTCTCTGTCTTGCCCTGTCTCTCTCTCTCTCTCCCTTTCTCTCTCCCCCTTTCTCTCTCTCTCGCCCTGTGTCTCTGTCTTGCCCTGTCTCTCTCTCTCTCTCCCTCCCTTTCTCTCTCCCTCCCTTTCTCTCTCTTCGCCCTGTGTCTCTGTCTTGCCCTGTCTCTCTCTCTCTCTCTCTCTCGCCCTGTCTCTCTCTCCCTATCTCTCTCTCTTCCCCTTGTCTCTCTCTCTAAGATAAGTAATAATTATGTAAGACGACACCACAGACCAAAATTATAGTTTAACATTGATTTGATCGTGAATACAGTATATCATAGCAATATACACATATGTAGATGTTTTTAAGAAAGGTTTATTATGATAATAATAACTGTGGACCTCATCAATATTAATGTATGTGCTCATTTGTTCCTGACTTGGAAGGAGTAATATGAGCCTGTCTTGAGTTTTACAAATATATATTTTTTACAAAATGTTTTTCATGTCTGTTTACCTTTCCTTCTTACATATTGCATCTGTGTTTACTAGACCAGCAAGACCATGGAACAGTGCTCTAATTACTTACTGTAATTGGGGTAGCAGGTAGCCTAGCGGTTAAGCATTGGGCCAGTAACCGAAAGGTTAACAATACAGTTCTCTGATAACTTACTGTAATTTTAGATTTTACATGTGACATTCCTAATTGCAGGTAAGACTGGCATTGGTTTGCTAGTGATCATGTCTTGGAATGAATTGACAGAGAACAGAACTTCCGCAATGTTACTTTTGTACTGCTGGCGGAGCTGGAGTAACACAGCCTTGGGACGGAAGTAACACAGCCTTGGGACAGAAGTTACACAGCCTGGACGGAAGTACCAGCTGGAAGAAACAGCCTGGGACGAAGTAACACAGCCCTGGGACAGAAGTAACACAGCCTTGGGACGGAAGTAACACAGCCTTGGGACAGAAGTAACACAGCCCTGGGCGGAAGTAACACAGCCTTGGGAGGAAGTAACACAGCCTTGGGACGGAAGTACACAGCCTTGGGACGGAGAGTAACACAGCCTGGGACGGAAGTAACACAGCCTTGGGACGGAAGTATACACAGCCCTGGGACGGAAGTAACACAGCCTTGGGACGGAAGTAACACAGCCTTGGGACGGAAGTAACACAGCCTTGGGACGGAAGTAACACAGCCTTGGGACGGAAGTACACACTGAGGAGTAACACAGCCCTGGGACAGAAGTCACAGCCCTGGGACAGAAGTACAGCCCTGGACGAAGTACACAGCCCTGGGACGGAAGTAACACAGCCCTGGGACGGAAAGTAACACAGCCTTGGGACGGAAGTAACACAGCCCTGGGACGGAAGTAACACAGCCTTGGGACGGAAGTAAACCTGACGAGAAGTTTACAATATCTGTCTTATCTCCCTGTTTCTGGTTTGTAATGCTCATTACTTTCAACAAATGTCAGACACCAATTCATGTTTATGTCGATTTGAATAGTTAATGCTATAGGTTTGAAATGTATGAAAATGAACCATGCGTCAACATCACAATGCTGTGTAACAACTACATTTTGCCTTACAATCTTAATGTGACTACAGTGGATGACATAATAGCTGCTATATTGACCATAATTTTAATCTCTCTTAAAATGGCACTGTAGTAGAATATCTTTCTCACCATTTTCAATGACTATTCATGCTTAGCCAATCACCTCCTCCCTATAGGCTGTCTCATCGTTGACGCTGATCAGGCCTACCACTGTTGTGTCGTCGGCAAATTTAATGATGGTGTTGGAGTCATGCCTGGCCATGCAGTCATGAGTGAACAGGGAGTACAGGAGGGGACTGAGCACGCACCCCTGAGGGGCCCCTGTGTTGAGGATCAGCGTGGTGGATGTGTTGTTACCTACCCTTACCACCTGGGGGGCGGCCCGTCAGGAAGTCCTGGATCCAGTTGCAGAGGGAGGTGTGTAGTCCCAGGGTCCTTAGCTTAGTGATGAGCTTTGAGGGCACTATGGTGTTGAACGTCGAGCTGTAGTTAATGAACAGCATTCTCACATAGGTGTTCCTTTTGTCCAGCCTCTTTGTCCCATTTCAACAGAAGTACTGTACAGTAAGTACAGTTCCACTTGGTTAGTTTGTCAGTTGATGTAGAACTAAAGCTGAGCCAAAAGAGCTAGCTAGCTCACTAACGTTAGCTATTATTATTTGTGCCTCAATCACACCTGAAACCAGGGGCCAAGCGATTGAAGACTGATATTCTGACGTTTTTTGACAGCGCAATGTGAGTTTTTATTATAGTCAGTATAGCATTTATTTGTCAGTTTCCCTAGTTAATTCCCTACTTTACACACTGACATGGTATAAACAGTTCTACAGGCTACCCTGTTTTGGTGCACAGTCAGTACACAATACTATGCCCATCAAGTCCTAGCAGGATCAGATGGTGACAGGTGTCCCAGCAGGGTCAGTCAGGGAAGACCAGTCTGTGATGGTGCTGAGGTCAGGGAGTCAGGGAAGACCAGTCTGTGAGTGAACTTTTACAGATACCACATTTTATTCTCTCAGTGCAGCAAACACTGGACAAGACAAATTCTTCAAAGATTGAAACGATTATAAGGCAGTCTGATAAACCTCAAATTGATTTCCAAACTGTATCAAAGGTTGATCGAGGCTTTTCCTGATGACACAAAACATGTCAAACAAAAATGTGAGGAAGACCTGGGAGACACTATTGATGATGATGAATGGATACAGATATGTGTGAAGGCCCAGTCATGTTCATATAATCTCAGACATAATGAGTGCAGGTTAAGACCATCCATAAAACACAAGGGAAACTAAATATCATGCCCTCAGAAATGTAATTCCTTGTGAAGGCTGGCTGAATTCCGTCAAAGAGTTATTTTATCTCAGCATGTCTACAGATTCTCCCTTCCCTCTGTTTTTGTTTGCTTGTAAATGTTGATACTGGAGACTGGTATCAGTAGAAACTGTGTAACCTAGCATTTATAGCAGCAAAGAAATGCATTGCCATTAACTGGAAGGTTGGTTATCCTCCCACAATGTCACAATAGATGGCAGAAATGTCAAGTTATAAATCACTAGATTTGATTTATTACCAAATGAATGGTATACTGGGCAACTTTCATAAGGTCTGGATGCCTTATATGGAATACTGTATGAGAAAAGGGGTCTGTACTGAAAACATGAGATTTCTTCAGTCCAGCAGTCGCAAAGATATATATTTTTTCAAGGCACACGAGACACCGGTCTGATTTGCGCCTGTCTCAGTGGACTGATCTATTGAGGAGGCCGCGGGGGATGCCACGGTCCAGGAAGAAGGGGATTCTGTCTCGGTGGACTGATCTATTGAGGAGGCTCGCGGTTGGATGCAACGGTCCAAGAAAAGGAAGGGATTCTGGTTCTCAGCTGGACTGCATCTTAGTACAGAGGAGGCTTGCGTGGCGGAAGTGCCACAGTCCACAGGAAGAAGGGGGATTCCTGTATCGGTGGACTGATGCCTAACTTGAGGAGTCGCGGCACGATCGCCCAACGGTCCAGAAGAAGGGGATTCTGATCCCTTCGGTGGACTGATGCTATTGAGGAGGTCGCCGGGGGATGCCAACGGATCCTAGGAATAGAAGGGTATTCACTGTACTCGGTCGGACTTGATCTATTGAAGGCAGTCGCGGGGGGTGCCACGGCATCTCCCAGGCAAAAAGGAGGACGTCTGTCTCGGTGGACTGATCTCCCTTGCAGGAGGCTCGGCGGGGGGCACATGCCTAACGGGTATCCAGGGAGAGGAGAAGGGGATTCTGTCTCTGGTAGGAACTGATCTTTGAGGCGAAGCTGGGGAGATGCCACGGTCGCAGGAAGAAGGGGATCTGTCCTCGAGTAGGACTGATCTTTTGAAAAGAAGTGCTGGGGAATGCCCACGGTCCAGGAAACGAATGAGGGATTCTGTCATCGTCGCTGGATCTGATAGCTATTGGGGAGATGACGGTCACGAAAACTGGGGAACATGTCTAGGTGGCCTGACTATGAAAGAGTCGAGAAGTCAGGTAAGAGAACGAAGGGAATTCTGCTCGGTGGACTGAATCTGGAGGAAGGTCGCGGGGGAACTGCCAACGGTCCAGGACAAGAAGGGGATTCTGTCCTCGGTGGATGCTGATCTATAATGAAAGAAGGTTCAGCGAGGGGAAAGCCCAACAAACGTCAACAGGAAGAGGGGAATTCTGTAACTCAGATGGACTGAAATCTAATTGAAGGAGGCCAGCGGGGCGATGCCCACGGTACCAGGAAGAAGAAGGAGATTGCTGTCTCGGTGGAACATGAACTTATTGAAGACGCGATCGCAGGGGGAATGACCACGGTTCCCAGGAAGAAGGGGATTGTCTCAGGGGACTGATCATGAGGAGGCTGCGGGGGAGCCACGGTCGAAGGAGAAGGGAATTCTAGCTCTCGGTGGAGACAATGACGATCTAATTGAGGAGGCGCGGGAGATGCCACGGATCCCAGAGAAAGGGGCAATTTCTGTCCTCAGGTGGACTGATCTATTGAGGAGGCCGCCGGGGATGCCTCCCGGTCAAGGAAGAAGGGGATTCTGTCTCGGTGGAGACTGATATATGAGAGGCGCGAGGGGATGCCACGGTCAGGAAGGAAGGGGGATTTCCTGTCTGTCGGGACTGGATTATTGAGGAGGCCGCGGGGGATGCCACGGTCCAAGGGAAGAAAGGGATTCAATGTCATCGGGTAGGAACGATCTATTGAGGAGGCCGACGGGAAGCACGGATGCCAGAAGCAGAGAAAGAAGGGATTCTGTATTCGGTGGACCAGATCTAATTGAGGAGTCCACTAGCGGTAGGATGCCACGGTCCAGAAAAGACGGGATTACTTGTCTCGTGGACTGATTCATATTGAGGAGAGCCAGGCGGGGAGGCACGGTCAAGGAAGAGGGAGTAAATTCATGTCTCAAGATGGACTGCTCTAAATAGAAGACGAGGCAAGCGGGGGATGCCACGTCCAGCGAAAGAAGGGGATTCTAGTCTCGTGGACGATCTATTGAGGAGCGTACCGGAGGGAAATTGCCAACAGGTCCGGATGAAGAGAAAGGCGGGTTACTGTCTCGGTGGACCTGAATCTATTAGAGGAGGCCAGCGGGAGTGCCAACGAGTCCAGGAGAAAGGGTCTGCTCGGGACTAGAAGTAGATATATTAATAAGTGAAGAGCGAGGGGATACGTTCCAGGAAAGGATCTCCGTGTGGAACTGATCTATATGAAGCGAGGCTCGGGGCGGATGCCACGGTCAGACAGAAAGGCGATTCTGTCTGGTGGACATGATTCATTGAAGTGAGGGCCCAGCGAGGGGAGATGCCACGCAAGGAATGAAGGGGGTATTCTGTCTCGTGGACTGATCGATATATGAGCGAGGCCAGCGGGGAAGCCACGGATTCCAGAATGAAAGGGGATTCCGTACTACGAGTGGGCTGAACTAATTGAGGGAGGCTCGCGGGGGGCAATGCAGGTACCAGGAGGGAAAGAGGATTCATGTCTCGAGTGGACTGATCTATTGAGGAGGCCGCGGGGGAATGCCGACGGTCTAAGAAGAAAGGTGAGTTCTGGTCTCAAGGTGGATGAAATCTTAGTTGACGCAGAGCCGCGGGGGGAAGACCGGTCCAGGAAGAATGGGATTCTTGTGCTCGGATGGGACTGAATCTATTGAAGGAGGCCGCGGGGATGGATGCAACGGTCCACGAGTAAGAAGGAAGAATCTCGTTCTCGGGCGAAGACTTGATCATCATAGAGGAAGCGCCGAGGGGGATAGCCACGGGTACGCAGGAAGAAAGGGGATTTTTCTGTCAGTCGGATGCTGAATCTATTGAGGATGGGCCTTTGCGGGGTGTAGGGCGCACCACCGGCTCCCCTGTGTAAGAGGAAAGGGGATCTGTCATATGGTGGAGCTGATCTGAATTGACCAGGGAGTGCCAGGCTTGGGGGGGATGCGCGAGCGAGCAAGAAGTGAGGGATTCTGCTTGCTGTACGGTGGAGCTGAGATCTAGGTTCTGTATGAAATGGTTCCTGCGTGTGGAGGCCAATGCCGGGGTATGTCAGGAAGAAAGGGGATTTCTCTGTTCTCGGTGGGACTGTGAATCTATTCGAGGTGAGTGGACCTTGGCGGGGGAAATCACCTGCCAACTTCACAGGAAAGAAGGGGATATGTGTGCTGATTTTTCTTCGCGTGGTGATTGATGGGTATGGTCTTGGCCATCGCCGTCGCGTAGGAAGATGGCTCCACGTTGAGTCGCCAGTGTGATAGGGAGATGTGATTGCTTCCTGGACTCCTGCCCGAACGGAGACTGATAATCAATTGAGGACTGAGGGTGGTGATGCTCTTGGGGGTGAGGTGATTGCTTGGTGATCGGTCCTACATGGAGAGGCAAGAATATGGGAATTTTGTTGGGTCTTCAGGATGGACAAACCCAAAAGTCTCTCTCCTAGAATGTCCTTTCTCTCCCCTGGGCCCACTTTTTTCGCGTTGTGCGTCATTTGTTATTGAAGTGGTTCATATATCATCCATTGTATTTGCTTAAGGCATTACCTATCAAATACTGCATCTGAGAGTATAGCTACAGTTGGTAACCTTCGGGAAGTTTATTCAGACCCTTCACTATTTCCTCTCCACATCCTTATGATTACGTTAACAACCGCCACCTATACTGTCATCAATCTACTGCGCACCCCATAATGACAAATGATAAATAAAGAGCAGTCGCCTTACAGAATAACAATTACAGTCCTCGTAGTCTTTCTTGGCGATATGACGCTACATGACTTGCGCACAACCGTAATTTGGTGGAGTCTTCCGTTCCATTCTCTTCATGCACAAGATCCTACAGCACTACTCTTGTCTCAGCGCATCCTGGATGGACGAGTGTCACCTGCTCACATAAATATTTATGCATGGTACTCAATACAGAGAATTTGTGCGAATTAATAAGAGTTGTTCAATAGTCTGAGATCTACTGGCTTGGGCAGGCCACTTCAACGGGACATAGTACGAGCCAATGTCATGACTTGCCTGAGAGGCCACTTAGAGACCCTCAATAGTTCGCTTTATGCTTGCTATGAGTGTGACTATTAGGAGTCGTATTTGTCTTCACTAGTTGAGACCGCAGGTGTAATCACTAGTCTACCCCACTGTACATGAGTGATTACCGACATAAGCCATCTGGTTAGGAAGCGTTCATACAATCACAGAGTTATTTCAATACCTTATGCTTGTTAATTCTTACATGAGTCTCCTGTCACGTTCAATTCTTATTATCCTACTATAACGAATCACTGACTAGTCCAATACAGACCAATCTCGCTGCCCGCTCGTGAATTAAAATCCATAGAAGGTAGCTAGGTTTCCAACCATGAACGTCAGTGCGGTGCATTAAAGGCCAGAAAGCAGTTCACAATTCTTGCTTCATCAGAAACAGAGATATATCTTGTTCCACATTGGTTCTTAAGTCCTTTAGATGAATAGTAATGTTGACATAACTACCAAGCGAGTGTCTCGATCCAAATTGTGACCTATTATGACTGAGGAGTTACGCTGATTCGTACTAGTCCTACTCTTAACTTATATTGGCCGAGGATTCTACGCGTTTGTATATGTGGCAGAGCACGTCGTATCGTGAGAAGCGTCGGTCTCGTCCGAAGCCACACGACAGAAAATGACGCAACTCTAGAGAGTAATGGTCGAGAAGGGTGACCACGATTGAAATTCTTTGGTATGCTGTTCACAACCGTCGCCTGACCACGAGTAGGCCCTTCTCTCCGAACTTAGCTTCAGTTTCATATGGCCAGCGGTGAGTTGCGCAGCTTCTAAGATATGAGGCTTGTGAGTTGCCCAAGTAGCTCTCTCTCATATAATATTGTTTAAGAATGATGGGACTGTTTTGGCTTCGTCGCGATGTCGAAAGCAAGCACACTGGATTGTTTTTTGTGAGCCGTCGTTGTTTTCCCCAGATTCTGTGGTCTGCCACCACGCAACAGCTTCCATCCTGTATCGGGAAGCATCTAATACGGAGACAATTTTGGCTGTTGAAAACTCTTTCATGGCTTTGGTCCTTTTGCTGGCCCTAGGACATTAGCACTCCTTCACCTCTGTGCGGACCCCTGACATTAGTAAGCTATTATGGTGGTTGTACAAGATTAGTGACCCTTGTCCAAATCATGTCCAAAAGTCAGTCAATGTGAATTTACCAACATGGGTTGGATAGGCTCATCAGTTTGTAGACAAACATCTCTAAATGGATGAGTCGAACTTGGCCACGCCGGTATACTGTAACCCTTGGGCGTTCTTTTGCGAGCTCGAAACATTTTTCGGCAGCTCATCTATAAAAGCAAAGAGGTCTTTGAATACTTACTTGTCACCGTTATATCTAAGTGTCCCTTTCCAAGTTGATATTTTGAAAACACGGTCGTTTATGGGTTTATTGAGGTCCACTCTTAAAATGCTGAATATGAGATCTCATCGTTGCAATTTATTGATCAAAGATACTTACTGAGTTTGTGAATCCTTTCCTTGGTTTCGAGATATTTCCGTGTTATAAGGGACACTCACGACCTGATTACCAAATAGAAATAAAGTATTTGACCGCAGTCTTAAGTCATGGCAGCCTGCCTTCCACACATGTATAGGTGCCGTATACCATATTACAATTTGTCCCTGCCCTATTGAAGTGGTGCACTACCGAGTGATAGTATTCCAGCTCTCCCTGATATACGATCAACGCACTATACTCACCACACATACCCACTAATGAAGCTGTGGAGCTCTCAAAGCCTTATTTTGATCTCAATATTTTTAGCGGCCATACTGTTTCAGAGACAGCAAAACTAAAGCAAACGTTCTACTTCCGTTTATTCATGCATGAGCTAATGGGGAGCATAACTCGACAATAGGTGTTTCCCTCTAATACGGTATCTTGAAGCAATATCTCCAGCTCTCATCCTGTTCAATAACGCACACACGGACAACAGAGGGAACATGTCATGGCTCCTGATCCTACGTAGGAAACGTCCATAAAATCAGACCCCTATTACTTCTTATTACTTCATTTGCTACAAATAGGCCGTCATCCAACACTGTTGTCGGTTCGCTGAGGGTGGTGGAAGAAAGGGAGAACTGGAGGCCGGAGAAATATGGTTTCATTAGTGGCATAGACAACTATGATGTTCTTTCTCCAGTTCTTTGCTAGTAGATTTTTAGTGTGAGTGGTGGTAGCCATCAGTCTGATAGTATAACAATGTTTCCACGTATGCTAGTGCAGAGTTTACGCGGTGACCAGTTGATAGGTTGAATACAATGTTATCCAGTTTGCTAGTGAGAGTTTAGGGTGACCCAGTTGACACCACAAGTTAATTCCATGTTTTTGAACTAGTGAGAGTAGGATGGAGGTGACCAGTTGATACATGTTTTCCAGTTTGCTAGTGAGAGTTCAGGGTGACCAGTTGATCAAATGTTCAGTTTGCTATTGAGATAGGTGCTTGATATAGATTCCAGTTTGGCCTAGTGAGAGTTTAGGGTGACCCAGTTGATACACAATGTTTCCAGTTTGCTAGTGAGAGTTTTAGGGGCTGACCCAGTTGAATAGGTTTGTATACAATGTTTCCAGTTTGCTAGTGAGAGTTTAGGGTGACCAGTTGAATAGTTGATACAATGTTTCCAGTTTGCTAGTGAGAGTTTAGGGTGACCCAGTTGATATAGTTGATACAATGTTTTCCGTTTGCTAGTGAGAGTTTAGGGTGACCCAGTTGATACATGTTTCTAGTTTGCTAGTGAGAGTTTAGGGTGACCCAGTTGATACAATGTTTCCAGTTTGCTAGTGAGAGTTTAGGGTGACCCCAGTTGATAGTTGATATACATGTTTCCAGTTTGCTAGTGAGAGTTTAGGGTGACCCAGTTGATACAATGTTTCCAGTTTGCTAGTGAGAGTTTAGGGTGACCCAGTTGATACAATGTTTCCAGTTTGCTAGTGGAGTTTTAGGGGTGACCCAGTCTGATAGTTGAAACAATGTTTCCAGTTTGCTAGTGCAGAGTTCAGGTGACCCAGTTGATACAATGTTTCCAGTTGCTAAGTGAGAGTTTAGGGTCCACAGTTGATACAATGTTTCAGTTGCTAGTGAGATTGGGTCTAGGGTGACCCAGTATACAATGTTTTCCAGTTTGGCTTAGTGAGAGTTTAGGGTGACCCCATTGATACAATGTTTCCAGTTTGCTAGTGAGAGTTTAGGGTGACCCATAGTTGATACAATGTTCCAGTTTGCTAGTGGAGTTTAGGGTGACCCAGTTGATACAATGTTTCAGTTTGCTAGAGAGAGTTTAGGGTGACCCAGTTATAGTTGATAAATTGTTTCCAGTTTGCTAGTGAGAGTTTAGGGTGACCCAGCTGATTAGTTGATACAATGTTCCAGTTTGCTAGTGAGAGTTTAGGGTGACCCAGTTGATACAATGTTTCCAATTTGCTAGTGAGAGTTTAGGGTGACCCGTTGATAGTTGATACAATGTTTCCAGTTTTGCTAGTGAGAGTTCAGGGTGACCCAGTTGATACAATGTTTCCCAAGTTTGCTAGTGAGAGTTTAGGGTGACCAGTTGAATACAATTGTTTCCAGTTTGCTAGTGAGAGTTTAGGGTGACCCAGTTGATAGTTGATACATATGTTTCCAGTTTGCTAGTGAGAGTTAGGGTGACCCAGTTGATACAAATGTTTCCGTTGCTAGTGAGAGTTTAGGGTGACCCATTGATAGTTGATACAATGTTCCAGTTTGCTAGTGAGAGTTTAGGGTGACCACAGTTGATAGTTGATCAATGTTCCAGTTTGCTAGTGAGAGTTTTTTAGGGTGACCCAGTTGATAGTTGAACAATGTTTCAGTTTTGCTAAGTGAGAGTTTAGGGTGACCCAGTTGATAGTTAATACAATGTTTCCAGTTTGCCTAGTGGAGAGTGTTAGGGTGACCCAGTTGATACAATGTTTCAGTTTGCTAGTGAAGTTTAGGTGACCACAGTTTGATACAATGTTTCAGTTTGCTAGTGAGAGATTTAGGGTGACCCAGTTGATAGTTATTACATGTTTCAGTTTGCTAGTGAGAGTTTTAGGTGACCCAGTTGATACAATGTTTCAGTTTGCTAGTGAGAGTTTAGGGTGACCCAGTTGATAGTTAATACAATGTTTCCATTGATGTGGAGAGTTTAGGGTGACCCAGTTGATAGTTAATACAATGTTTCCAGTTTGCTAGTGAGAGTTTAGGGTGACCCAGTTATACAATGTTCAGTTTTGCTATGAGAGTCTAGGAGGTGACCCAGTTTGATACAGTCAATTGCTAGTGAGAGTTTAGGTGGACCCAGTTGATACAGATTTTCCAGTTTTGCTAGTGACAGTTTAGGTGACCCAGTTGATCCTGTCATGTTGCTAGTGAGAGTTAGGGTGACCCAGTTGGATACAATGTTTCCATTTGCTAAGTGAGACGTTTAAGGGCTGACCCAGTTGATACATGTTTCGCCAGTTGCTAGTGAGAGTTTAGGGTTGACCCAGTTTGATACAATGTTTCAGTTTGCTAGTGAGAGTTTAAGGGTGACCCAGTGATCACAATGTTTCCAGTTTGCTAATGGCAGTGGGTACCCAGTGATACAATGTTTCCAGTTTGCCTGTGAGAGTTAGGGTGACCCAGTTGATAGTTGATACAATGTTTCCAGTTTGCTAGTGAGAGCCAGGGTGACCCAGTTGATACAGATTTCCAGTTTGCTAGTGAGAGTTTAGGGTGACCCAGTTGATACAATGTTTCAGTTTTGCTAGTGAGAGTTTAGGGTGGACCCAGTTGATACAATGTTTCCAGTTTGCTATAGTAGTGAGAGTTTAGGGTGACCCAGTGATACAATGTTTCCAGTTTGCTAGTGAGAGTTTAGGGTGACCCAGTTGATACAATGTTTCCAGTTTGCTAGTGAGAGTTTAGGGTGACCAGTGAATCAAATGTTTCAGTTTGCTAGTGAGAGTTTAGGGTGAACCCAGTTGATAGTTGATACAAGTATTCCAGTTTGCTAGTGAGAGTTTGGGTGACCCAGTTGATAGTTGATACATGCTTCCAGTTTGCTAGTGGAGAGTTTAGGGTGACCCCAGTTGATACAATGTTCCAGTTTGCTAAGTGAGAGTTAGGGTGACCCAGTTTAGTTGATACAATGTTTCCAGTTTGCTATGAGAGTTTAGGTGACCCAGTTGATAGCAATGTTTCCAGTTTGCTAGTGAGAGTTTAGGGTGACCCAGTGATAGTTGATACATGTTTCCAGTTTGCTAGTGAGAGTTTAGGGTGACCCAGTTGATACAATGTTTCCAGTTTGCTAGTGAGAGTTTAGGGTGCCCCAGTTGATAGTTGAATACAATGTCCAGTTTGCTAGTGAGAGTTTAGGGTGACCCAGTTGATAGTTGATACTTTTTTCCAGTTTGCTAGTGAGAGTTTAGGGTGACCCAGTTGATAGTTTGATACAATGTTTTACGTTGCATAGTGAGAAGTTTAGGGTGACCCAGTTGAATAGTTATACACATAGTTTCCATTTGCTAGTGAGAGTTTAGGGTGACCAGTTGATACAATGTTTCAGTTTTGCTAGTGGAGAGTTTAGGGTGACCCATTTGAAATACAATGTTTCCATTTGCTAGTGAGAGTTTAGGGTGACCACAGTTATGATACAATGTTTTCAGTGTTGCTAGTGAGAGTTCAGGTGACCCAGTTTGATACAGATGTTTCCGATTTGCTAGTGAGAGTTTAGGGTGACCCAGTTGATAGTGTTAATATACAATGTTCTCCAGTTTGCTAGTGAGAGTTTAGGGTGACCAGTTGATACAATGTTTCAGTTTGCTAGTGAGAGTTCAGGGTGACCCAGTTGTAATATATTCAGTTTGCTAGTGAGAGTTTAGGGTGACCCAGAGTTGACTAGTTAACAATGTTTCCAGTGTTGCTAGTGAGACGTTAGGGTGACCCAGTTAATACAAAATGTTTCAGTTTGCTAGTGAGAGTTTAGAGTACCATTGAAATACAATGTCTCTGCTCAGTTTGCAAGTGAGAGCATTTAGGGTGACCCAGTTGATAGATTTTGAATAGCCAGAGATGTTATCCAGTTGTGCTACGTGAAGAGTTCTGTCCAGAGCTGTGCACCCAGATTGTGATTGTACAAATTGTTCCAGTGTTGACTATAGAGAATAGGTTTAGGGTCGAGCCCAGTAGATACATTCATCGTTCAGTGGTTTCTAGTGAGAGTTTCAGGTGTGACCCATGTTGATTACAATTGGTTTCCACGTTTGCTAGTGAAGTTAAACAGGATTTAAGGAAGTCGACCCCAGTTGATATAGGTGAATACAAATGTTTCCAAGTTGCTGAGTGAGAGTTTTAGGGTGACCCAGTTGTTATACAATTGTTTCCAGTTTGCTAGTGAGAGTTTAGGGTGACCCAGTTGAATAGTTGGAACAGATGTTTCCAGTTTTGCTAGTGAGCAGTTTAGGGTGACCCGCAGGTTGATAGTTACGATACAATGTTTCCAGTTTGCTAGTGAGACTTTAGGGGTGAACCCAGATTGGATACAATATTTTCCCAGTTTTGCTAGTGAGAAGTTTAGGGTGACCAGTTGGATAGTTGATACATGATTTACCAGTTTGCTAGTGGAGAGTTTTAGGTGACCCAACGTTGAGATACAATGTTTCAGTTGCTAGTGAGGAGTTTAGGGTGACCGTTTGTAGTAATCAGTCCTTTGCTGTGGAGTCGGGACCAGCTCGTTTTTTGCTTGGGTGGGGTGCCGTTGATAACAAGTTTCCAGTTTGCTAGTGAGAGTTTAGGGTCCCAGTTTGCCCATGTTTCCGTTTGCTGTGAGAAGTTAGGGTGACCCAGTTGATACAGAGATGTTTCTAGTTGCTTCCGGGTCTTGGGTGCCCCCATCTTCGTACCAAGTTTCCAGTCTTGATTGAGACTTTAGGGTCGCTTACTGTTTTCCAGTTGCTAGTGAGAGTTTAGGGTGAACCTCTGTTATACAATGTTTCCCAGTTTTGGCTAGTCGCGACGTTCTCGGTGACAGTTCGTCCCACATGTTTCCGTTTGACTAGGAGTTCGCGGCTGCCAGCTTTGATCCTGTTCCAGTTTGCTAGTGAAGAGTTTTAGGGATGAACCCAGTTTGATAGTTGAATAAATGTTCCAAAGTTTGACTAGTTGAGAGTTAAGGGTACCCAGTTGAACAAATGTTTCCCAGTTGCTATGCAGAGTATTAGGGTGACCCAGATTGATACAATGTTTCAGTATTGCTAGTGAGAGTTTAGGGGAACGTCTGATAGCAATGCTACACGTTTGCTAGTGAAGTTTAGGGTGACCCAGTTGATGACAATGTCATCCTCCATCTTTGCTGTGGAGTTTAAGGGTGACTCACAAGGTATGATATCAATGTTTTCACGATTTAGCTAGTGAGAGTTCTTAGGTGACCCAGTTTGATACAAGTTTCAGTTTGTCTAGTGAGTACACAACCGAGAGGTTAGGTGAACCAGTTGATAGTGTGATACAATTGTTCCAGTTTGGCTAGTGAGGTTTTAGGAGTAAGACACAGTTGATTATAGATCAACATCTTTCCAAGTTTTTGGCTAGTGAGAGTTTAGGGGTGACCCCGTATGTACAATGTTATCCGTTTGCTAAGATGAGAGTTTAGGTCCCTGATATAGTTATACGACCATGGTTCGACATTTGCTAGTGGAGTTTAGGGTAGACACACACGTTGTCTGTTTCACTGTTGCTAGTGAGAGTTTAGGCTCGAACCGTTATCGCTATGATACATGTTTCCAGTTTTGGCGATGAGAGTGGCTCTAGGGTAGTACGTGAATAACATAAGTGTTTCCAGTTTGCTAGTGAGACGTGTTAGGTGTTGACCCAGTGTGAATAGTTAATGACATTTTCCGAGTTTCTAGTGAGAGTTAGGGGTGGACCCAGTTTGATAGTTTGATCAAGTGTTTCCAAGTTTGCTAGTGAGAGTTTTCAGGGGTGACCCGTATTGATCAGTTGTCATTGCTGAGAGTTGTTGGTTACCAGTACATGTTTCATGCTAGTGAGAGTTCAGTGGTGTACCGCAGTATGATAATATTTGTCTTCCAGTTGCTAGTGAGAGTTTAGGGTGACCAGTGATACAATGTTTCCAGTTTGCTATTGAGGAGTTTTAGGGTGACCCAGTGATACAATAGTGTTTCCATTTGCTAGTGAGAGTGTTAGGGTGACCCATGCATAGTGATACAATGTTTCAATAGTTTCTATGATGAGTTAAGGGATGATCCCATTAGTTGATACCAATGTTTTCCAGTTTGTAGTGACGTTTAGGGTGACCCAGTTGATATAGTGTTGAATACAATGTTTTTCCAAGTTTGCTAGTTTGAGAGGGTTTAGGGTGGATCCCAGTTGATAACAATGTGTGTCTCAGTTGCTAAGTGATTGAGTTTCAGGGTACCCTAGTGTGATACCAGATGTTTCAGTTTGCTAGTGAGAAGTTTAAGTGGTGACCCAGTTGAATAGTTAAAATTTAGTTCTAGGGAATTTGTGACCCAGTTATAATGTTTCTAGTTGCTGTGAGAGGTTAGGGTAGACCGCAGATTGAATAAATGTATTCAGTTTTGCCATCAGTGAGTTCAGTGTTTGATTGTGACCAGTTGCATTGGGATCAGTTAGTTTGCTCAGTAGTGGTTGCTGTGACCCGGCCATTTCAGTTTGGTGCCTTAGTGAGTTTAGTTGTACGTTGAAGATGTTCAGTTTGCTATGTAGGAGTCGTTTAGGGTGACCCGGTATACATGTTATTCCGTTTGTAGGAGTGTTTAGGGTGACCCAGGTTGATACTCAATGTTTCAATGTTTTGTGATGTGAGAGTTTCAGTCGGTGACCCGGTTGGATTACCAATGTTTTCCAGTTTGTGCTGTGAGTATGGTTTAGTGGTGAACCCAGTTGTGATTGATAAATGTTTGCCAGTTTTGCTAGGTGATAGAGTTATAGTGTGGTGCCCGACGATGTTGATACTCTATGTTTCCAGTTTGCTAGTGAGTCAGTTTAGGGTACCCAGATGTGATAGTTATGATACAATGTTTCCAGTTTGCTAGTTGGATGAGTTAGGTGACCTCCAGTTGATATTGATACATGTTTCCAGTTTACTATTGAGAGTTAGGGTGCCCAGTTGAAGTTATCAATGTTTCCAGTTTGCTATGAGAGTTTCATGGTGAACCAGTTGATGTTATACATGTTCCAGTTTCTATGGAGTGCTTTAGGGTGACCAGTTCTCGTACAATGTGTACAGTTTGCTAGTGAGATTTAGGGGACCCCAGTTGATAGTTGAATACAATTTTCCAGTTGACTAGAATGAGATTTGGGTGACACCAGTTGTATTACAATGTTTCCAGTTTGCTAGTGGAATTGGTAGTTATACGATTCGTTTGAGGACTTCAGTGATCAGGTTGATACCAATGTTCCAGTGTGCTAGTGAGTTAGGGTGACGCGTTGTGTATAATGTTGTTTCCAGTGCACGTCTGTCAAGGGTGCAGTTTTGATTGGAAGGCTGGATGAGTACAATGTTTCAGTTTGCTAGTGAGAGTGTTAGGGTGACCCAGTTGATAGTTAGAGTGACCAGATGTTAGTTTGCTGCTAGTGAGAGTTTGACGGGTGAGCCCAGTTGGGATACGAATGTTTCCATTTGGCGGTGGAGTGAAGTTAAGGTGACCGCGAGTTGATGAGTGTGATACAATGTTTCCAGTTTTGCTTAAGTCGAAAGTTTTAGGGTGACCGCAAGTTGATACGTTGATACAGGATGTTTTCCAGTTAGCTAGTGAGAGTTTAGGGTGACCCAGTTTGATAGTTGGATACAATGTTGTCGCAGTTTGCTAGTGAGAGGTTCAGGGTGACCCAGTTGATAGTTGATGACAATGTTTCATTTGCTAGTGAGAGTTGTAGGGTGACCCAGTCTGATAGTTGAGTAACAATGTTTCGCAGTTGGTTGGAGGACAGGCCATATAAGCCAATGTGATGCATGTTATAGTAATACGTTTATTTCAGGAATATTTGCTACCTGCAGGGCGTTGGCAAATGTTTTTATGTGTTGGCTTTATGTGGGCTGATTTTACATAGTTGCAATAGCAAAAAGTTCTTTTAGATTGTATAGTTTGTTTCGACCGGTAGGATTTAGGATCGAACGTAGATTAACGCACAAGACAATGATTTTGAGAATACAATTACTAGGTTATAGAATTAAAAAAATCAAACTGTTCTCACGAAAATGGTGCAATATGAAAATCATGAACTGGAAAGCGGAGATGGTAAGAAATGGAAAGATAACTGTGCACCCCAAAGGATAAAGGTTTGCCGACCGTGGTGTAGCAATTGACTGGGAAACTTCCGGTTCTTAGGGCAGAGATCCGTCTGCAAGTCCAGCAGCGCAAGGAGGAAGGTCGGGAGCAGGTTTTGTCCCCTTCTGGTTAGGCTATCTGATCTCTGGCCTCCCTTGAGGTCATTTGGTGTGTCGTTGATTATTTAGATCAAACGCATGCTTAAAGCTCAGACAAGTTCATTATGATATACCCTAGTTGATTTTATTCAAAACACATTGGGTGTGGTCATTATGAAAAAATCACAATTAAAAATGTCAGATCAATGTAGAAAAGGACTACTGTCCTTGGACGAACAAGTTTTTTTTTTAGTCGGGGACAGCCCATAGTCAGAAATTAAGCTTTAAGATGCCAAGAACACATTCTGGGGGAGGAACCCCCGATCCACCGCCAGGGTATTATTCCCCTGCACTATCTAAAACACCTCCAAGATTCCACCGCCAGGGGGTAGTGTCCCCCACACTTCTAAAAACCCCAGATCCACCGCCAGGTATGTCCCCCCCACTTCTAAAACCCCCAGATCTCACCGCCAGGGTTATGTCCCCCCATTCTAACCCCAGATCGGCAACGCCAGGTTAGTGTGCCCCGTGGGTCCCAACTTCTAAAACGCCCAGATCCCACCGCCAAGGTTATGTCCCCCCCACTTCAAAAACGCCCAAGTCCGACCGCCAGATGTCCCCCGCCCACTTCTAAAAGCCCCCAGATCCACCGCCAAGGTTTATGTCCCCCCGCACTGTCTAAAACCCCGCAGAGACCACCGCCAGGTTTTATGTCCCGCTCCCAACTTCTAAACCAGAGGTCCACCGCCAGGTTAATGTCCCGCCCACTTTCTAAAAACCGCCCAGATGCCAGCCGCCGAGGTTAGGTGTCCCCCCCCATTCTGAAAACACCCCAGATCCGACCCGCCAGGCTTATGTCCCCGCCCACTTCTAAACCACCAGATCCACCTGCAGCGTTAAGTGTCCCCCCCACTTCTAAAACCCTCCAGATCCACCGCCAGGTTATGGTCCCCCCCACTTCTAAAAACCCCCAGATCCACGCGCCAGGTTAGTGTCCCCCCACTATCTAAAACCCCCAGAGTCCAGCCCGGCCAGGTTAATGTCCCCCGCGCCACTGTTCTAAACCCCAGATCCACCGCAGGTTACTGTCCCCCCCAACTTCTAAACACCAAAGTTGCAACACCCTGCGTGGATAGATGTCAAAGAGCGGTAACAGAAGACAAATTCACGCTACAGTTAATGTAAAGAAATGGGAGCTAATGTGTCCTATGACCAATTTTCACAAAGTATCACTAGAGTTTTTTATGAAAATGTATGTTTGAAGTGCTCTAAGAATTAAGCCTACATTTCGATGAGGAAACATTACTGTTTTTACAACCAGTGCCCTTGTCCGAGAGAGATTTACACGGTTTGATCAAAACGTCACGCCGGGCGTAAGGCCTACACTAAACATAACGCCATTATTTGAAGTAATTCTAATGAATCCACTATGGGAAGAAAGGAATGGGTGGAAAAACGATTGGACACCGTAACCGCTAGGTTTTTATGGGTTATTCATGTACACCTCTACGGGGGCTCTAATGATGTAACTTTTTGGCAATGCCGAAATTTCACATAGAAAATGTAAGCCAGGGACATCTATATCTACTTCGAAAGCAGTCTAAGAATGCGGCGGATGTGTTATATGGTCATATAGTCTATGCTGTCTTATTACGTTTTTGTGTGTTGATGCAAGCTTGTTATGTTTCTGATTTTGTAGCAACCAACTTCAAACGAGCTGAAAATCAACATATGTGAGTTATTTAATATAGTAATTCCAGCAGGCGGTGTTACGATGGTATATCATAGGCTGATTATCAGTTACACTAAGCTCTGTTGGACTTAATTTTGTCACATAGACCTGAAATTAGACGAAACTATGAGAGTTTTAGCAACCCAGGGAAACGGGTGGAGCGATTTCTGCATAGTGCACCTTAGTAACCTATATCAAG
>NW_019944951.1:24258-28244 GCF_002910315.2 Salvelinus sp. IW2-2015
TCCGGAAGAGGGGTTCCCTGTCTCGGTGGAACTGATCTATTGAGGAGGCCGCGGGGGATGCCACGTCCAGGAAGAAGGGATTGTGGCTAGCAATGGACAACGCACGTCTCTCTCCAGAATGTCTTCTCTCCCGCCATTTCGTTTGGTATTTATGTTTCATAACTTCATTGTGGTTGCTAGGTCTATCAATACCCATTACATACTCAGTGTATTAGGAAAAGTAATTCAGACCCCTTCACTATTTCCACATTTTGTTACGTTACAGCCTTATTTCATCAATCTCACCCCATTAATGACAAAGAAAAAACAGGTTTTTAGAATTAGCAATTACAGCCTCGAGTCTTCTTGGTATGACGCTACATGCTTGGCACACCTGTATTTGGGGAGTTTCTCCCATTCTTCTCTGCAATCCTCTCAAGCTCTGTCAGGTTGGAGGGGAGTGTACTGCCACACTGCACAGCTATTTTCAGGTCTCTCCAGAGATGTTCGATCGGTTTCAAGTCTGGGCTCTGGCTGGGCCACTCAAGGACATATCAGAGACTTGTCCCGAAGCCACCTCTTGTGTTTTCTTGGCTGTGTGCTTAGGGTCATTGTCCTGTTGGAAGGTGAACCTTCACCCCAGTCTGAGGTCCTGAGCACTCTGGAGCAGGTTTTCATCAAGGATCTCTCTGTACTTTGCTCCGTTCATCTTTCTCTCGATCCTGACTAGTCTCCCAGTCTCTGCCGCTGAAAAATCTCCCCACAGATGCCAGGTTTCCACCAGACGTGCGCTTGGCATTAAGGCCAAAGAGTTCAATCTTGCTTTCATCAGAACAGAGAATCTTGCTTCTCATGGTCTAAGTCCTTTAGGTGAATTTTGACAAACTCCAAGCGGGCTGTCATGTGCCTTTTACTGAGGAGACGCTTTCGTCTGGCCACTCTAACCATAAAGGCCTGATTGGTGGAGTGCTGCAGAGATGGTTGTCCTTCTGGAAGCTTCTCCCATCATCACAGAGGAACTCTAGAGTACTGTCAAAGTGACCATTGAATTCTTGGTCACCTCCCTGACCAAGGCCCTTCTCTCCGATTGCTCAGTTTGGCCGGGTGGCCAGCTCTAGGAAGAGGCTTGGTGGTTCCAAACTTCTTCCATTTAAGAATGATGGAGGCCACTGTTTCCTTGGGGACCTTCAATACTGCAGAACTGTTTTGGTACCTTTTCCCCAGATCTGTGGCTCGACACAATCCTGTATCGGAGCTCTACGGACAATTCCTTCAACCTCATGGCTTGGTCTTTGCTCTGACATGCACTCTCAACTGTGGGACCTTATATAGACAGATGTGTGCCTTTCCAAATCATGTCCAATCAATTGAATTTACCACAGGTGGACTCCAATCAAGTTGTAGAAACATCTCAAGGATGATCAATGGAAACGGGATGTACCTGGGCTCAATTTCGAGTCTTATAGCAAAGGGTCTGAATACTTATGTAAATAAGGTCTTTCAATTATTTTTTGAAAACACGTTTTGGTTTATTTCATTCTATTTATGAGTTTTGTCAATTTATTGATTGTCTTTTGTTTGAAATGCTCCTGTCAATATTGGGTAAGGACACGCACCTGATTACGCATTTAGAAATAGAACGAGTCTATCTGGCCTGCTCACAAATTTAGGCCTATAAATGTGCCTATTTGGGGATGTCTGATAGTATTTCTGATTGTCTTATCTCACCACCACTAATGAGCTGTGGAGCTTCTCAAAGTAATTTGTTCTTCACCTCAAACAGCAAGTAAACAAAGTCTGCTTTTATTTAGAATCAATTGAGAATGACAATAGTTCCTCAAAGTATTTGAACAATATTTCCAGCTCTCTCCCTTTCAATAACCACTCGGCACAGAGGGAAAATGTCATGCTCTGATCCAGTGGAAACGTCATAAAATACCTGATTACTTCTTATCCCTTGCACAAATAGCCTACATCTGTGTCTGTCCCGAGGTCACTGGAGAGGGAGACTCTGAGGGCCGAGAATAGTTGATACAATGTTTCCAGTTTGCTAGTGAGAGTTTAGGGTGACCCAGTTGATAGNCGAGAAGTTTACAATATCTGTCTTATCTCCATGTTTCTGGTTTGTAATGCTCGTTACTTTCAACAAATGTCAGACACCAATTCATGTTTATGTCGATTTGAATAGTTAATGCTATAGGTTTGAAATGTATGAAAATGAACCATGCGTCAACATCACAATGCTGTGTAACAACTACATTTTGCCTTACAATCTTAATGTGACTACAGTGGATGACATAATAGCTATATTGACCATAATTTTAATCTCTCTTAAAATGGCACTGTAGTAGAATATCTTTCTCACCATTTTCAATGACTATTCATGCTTAGCCAATCAGGTGCTCCAGCTGTCCTTGTCATGTGCTCCCCGTGTCTTGATGGAATATTAGCCCCACCAATCAGGTGCTCCTCGTGTCTTAATAGAATATTAGCCCTACCAATCAGGTGCTCCTCTTGTCTTGATAGAATAGTAGCCCTACCAATCAGGTGCTCCTCGTGTCTTGATAGAATAAACTATTTTATTATCTTCACAAACAGCAAACTCATCAGACTTATCACATTTCTTGTCACACCCTGATCTGTTTCACCTGTCCTTGTGATTGTCTCCACCACCCTCCAGGTGTCGCCCATCTTCCCCATTATCCCCAGTGTATTTATAACTGTGTTCTCTGTTTGTCTGTTGCCAGTTCGTTTTGTTTCATCAAGCCTACCAGCGTTTTTCCCTCTGCTCCTGTCTCTCGATTGTTCCTGTTTTCTAGTTTTCCCAGTGTTGACCATTCTGCCTGCCCTGACCCTGAGCCTGCCTGCGGTCCTGTACCTTTGCCCTGAGCCTGCCTGCGGTCCTGGATTACCGACCTCTGCCTGACCTGGACCTGCTTTTTGTCTGCCCCTGTTGGATGAATAAACTGTTGTTACTTCGTCATTGTCTGCATCTGGGTCTTACCTGAAACGTGATAACTATAGTGGGCTTATTGGAACTGAGTGACTGAGACTTGTAAAAGTGTGGTTTAAACAATGTACATATATTGATTGCTAGGCATACAAATAAGATAAATTATTGATAGGTATGGCCCAACCTGTCTAGATTGTGAACGACTGACTCTTGGCAGAATGCATTGCTTGACTGCCGTGAGGGTGATGAGCACAATATTGTTCATGAACTGCAGCCCCCCCAAACGATTTGATCTCAAATTTGTTGAGCATAGGCTGGGTTGAACACCTTGATAATCTGCTGATTTCATTATGTCTTGCACACATTCAAAGCCCTCCACCAGATTCGACGACAACATAATCAAATCTCCCCCATAAGTTGATTGTGTTATTTTCTTTGAACGCTTCATTTGGTCATTGGTAAACAAAGGAAGAACCCCACTCCTGAACGAGAGACAAGAAAGCCTGTTTGGACTTCTCAAAAACCCACCTAAACAAGCCTAAATCCTGGGGAAATGTTTGGTGGACAAGTGAAACACAATTAGAACTCTCTGGCAATTCATTAGTAAACAGTGTGTTGAAGTGTGCCTTTTACTGTCAGGCTGTCATGTGCCTTTTACTGAGGAGAGGCTTTCGTCTGGCCACTCTAACCATAAAGGCCTGATTAGTGGAGTGCTGCAGAGATGGTTGTCCTTCTGGAAGCTTCTCCCATCTTCACAGAGGAACTCTAGATCACTGTCAAAGTGACCATTGAATTCTTGGTCACCTCCCTGACCAAGGCCCTTCTCCCCCGATTGCTCAGTTTGGCCGGGTGGCCAGCTCTAGGAAGAGTCTTGGTGGTTCCAAACTTCTTCCATTTAAGAATGATGGAGGCCACTGTGTTCTTGGGGACCTTCAATACTGCAGAACTGTTTTGGTATCTTTTCCCCAGATCTGTGGCTCGACACACTCCTGTATCGGAGCTCTACGGACAATTCCTTCAACCTCATGGCTTGGTTTTTGCTCTGACATGCACT
>NW_019944951.1:28269-32865 GCF_002910315.2 Salvelinus sp. IW2-2015
TCTCCCCCATAAGTTGATTGTGTATTTCTTTGAACGCTTCATTTGGTCATTGGTAAACAAAGGAAGAACCCCACTCCTGAATGAGAGACAAGAAAGCCTGTTTGGACTTCTCAAAAACCCACCAAACAAGCCTAAATCCTGGGGAAATGTTTGGTGGACAAGTGAAACACAATTAGAACTCTCTGGCAATTCATTGTAAACAGTGTGTTGAAGTGTGGCCTTTTACTGTCAGGCTGTCATGTGCCTTTTACTGAGGAGAGGCTTTCGCTGGCCCTCTAACCATAAAGGCCTGATTAGTGGAGTGCTGCAGAGATGGTTGTCCTTCTGGAAGCTTCTCCCATCTTCACAGAGGAACTCTAGATCACTGTCAAGTGACCATTTGAATTCTTGTCACCTCCTGACCCAAGGCCCCTTCTCCCCCCGATTGCTCAGTTTGGCCGGGTGGCCAGCTCTAGGAAGAGTCTTGTGGTTCCAAACTGTCTTCCATTTAAGAATGATGGAGGCCCTGTGTTCTTGGGGACTCAATACTGCAGAACTGTTTTGTATCTTTTCCCAGATCTGTGGCTCGACAACAACTCCTGTATCGGAGCTCTACGGACAATTCTTCAACCTCATGGCTTGGTTTTGCTCTGACATGCACTTCAACTGTGGGACCTTATATAGACAGGTGTGTGCCTTTCCAAATCATGTCCAATCAATTGAATTTACCACAGGTGGACTCCAATCAAGTTGTAGAAATCTCAAGGATGATCAATGTAAACAGGATGCACCTGAGCTCCAATTTCGAGTCTTATAGCAAAGGGTCTGAATACTTATGTAAATAAGGTCTTTCGATTATTTTTCTTTGAAAAAAATGTTTTCACTTTCTTATGGGGTATTTTATGTAGATTGATGAGAAAAACATGTATTTAATATATTTTAGAATAAGGCTGTAACGTAACAAAATGTGGAAAAGTCAAGGGTAGCCTACATTTAATCTGCAATGTGTTTGGTTACGTAATTTGTGTTAATGTATTCAACAATATTATTTGCAGTTATTACCGTTCTCATTGTCGGAGTGGACCATGATGTTTGCAGAAGATCACACAGTGTGCTCCACTTGTAAGGAACACTTTGTGGTTATTTCATTCCATTTATGAGTTTGTCAATTTTTGTATTGTCTTTGTTTGAAATGCTCCTGCAATATTGGGTAAGGAGCGCACCTGATTACGCATTTAGAAATAGAAACGAGTCTATCTGGCCTGCTCACAAATTTAGGCCTAATAAATGTGGCCTATTTGGGGTGTTGATATAGTATTTCTGATTGTCTAACTCACCACTACTAATGAGCTGTGGAGCTTCTCAAAGGTAATTATTTCTTCACCTCAAACAGCAAGTAAACCAAAGTCTGCTTTTATTTAGAAAATCCAATTCAGATGACAAATAGTTCCTAAAGTATTTTGAACAATATTTCAGCTCTCTCCCTTTCAATTAAACATCGGCACAGAGGAACATGTCATGCTTGATCGCAGTTGGAAACGTCATAAAATACCTAATTCTTCTTATCCCTTGCACAAATAGCCTACATCTGTGTCGTTCCCGAGGTCACTGAGAGGGAGACTCTGAGGGCCAGGAATATTTGATACAATGTTTCAGTTTGCTAGATGAGGAGTTTAGGTGACCCAGGTTGATAGCTTGATACCAATGTTTCCAGTTTGCGAGTGAGAGTTTAGGGTGACCCAGTTGATAGTTGATACAATGTTTCCAGTTTGCTAGTGAGAGTTTAGGGTGACCCCAGTTGATAGTTGATACAAGGTTTCCAGTTTGCTAGGCGAGAGTTTTAGGGTGACCCAAGTTGATAGTTGATACAAGGTTTCTAGTTTGCTAGCGAGAGTTTAGGGTGACCAGTTGATAGTTGATACAAGGTTTCCAGTTTGCAGCGAGAGTTTAGGGTGACCAGTTGATAGTTGATACTGTTTCCAGTTATTGGAGACAGGCCATGCATAGCCAATGTGATGATTTTAGTATATTTATTTCAGGATATTTTCTACGTGCAGGCTGCGAATGTTTTTAGTGTTGGCTTTCATGTAGGCATATTTTTACATAGTGGCAATGGCAATAAAAGTTACTTTTAGATTTTATAATTTTCATTAGATTTAGATAGAATGTAGATTTTAACCACGACAATGATTTTGAATACAATTACTATTAATAAATAAATGAAACAAACTGTTCCACGAAAATGTGCATATGAAAATCATAACTGGAAAGCAGATTGGTAGAAATGGTAAGATAACTTGGCACTCCAAATGGAAAAGGTTGCCGACCGCTGGTGTAGCATATTACTGGAAACTTCCGGTTCTTAAGGGCAGAATCCGCAAGTCCAGCAGCCGCAAGAGGAAGGTCGGGAGCAGGGTTTTCCCCTTCTGGTTAGGCTATCGTGATCTCTGGCTCCCTTGAGTCATTTGTGTGTCTTGATTATTTAATCAAACAGCATGCTTAAAGCATCAGACAAGTTCATTACATATAGCCTAGTTGATTTTATTCAAACACATAGGGTGTGTCTATATATGAAAAAATACACAATTAAAAATGTCAATCAATGTAGAAAAGACTACTCGGGGACAGCCCTAGTAGAAATGAGCTTTAGATGCCCCAACCAATTCTGGGGGAGGACCCCCAGATCCACCGCCAGGTTATGTCCCCCCCACTTCTAAAACCAAAGTTGCACCCCTATGGATAGATGTCAAAAGGGGTAACAGAAGACAAATTCACGCTACATTAATGTAAAGAATGGAGCTAATGTGTCCTGTGACATTTTCACAAATATCACTAGATTTTTATGAAATGTATGTTTGAAGTGCTCTAAGAATTAGCCTACATTCGATGAGAACATTACTGTTTTTAACAGTCACCTTGTCCGAGAGAGATTTACACGGTTATCAAAACGTCACGCCAGCGTAAGCCTACACTAAACATAGCCKTTATTTGAAGTATTTCTAAAATCCACTATGGGAAAAAGGAATGGTGGAAAAACGATTGGAACCTTAACCGCTAGGTTTTATGGGTATTATGACACCTCTACTGTGGGGCTCTYTATGTAACTTTTTGGGCAARGCCACCAAATTCACATAGAAATGTAAGCTATAGATCTATCATTCTACTCGAAAGCAAGTCTAAGAAGCGGCGGATCTGTTATATGTGTCATATATCTATGCTTCTTACGTTTTTTGTTTGAGCAACTTTTACTTTCTGTTTTGTACACCAACTTCAAACAGCTGGAACAACAATATTTTGAGTTATTTAAAATATATTCCACAGCGGTTTAGATGGTATAATGATTATCTACACTATACTTGCTTATTTTGTCACATAAACTGAAATTAGACAAACTATTAGAGTTTTAGTTTTAGCACCCAGGAAATGGTGGAGCGATTTCTGCATAGTGCACCTTTAACCTATATCAACAAAACGTCTAAATCAAGGGGCATTTATCATTGATTGAAATGACTGGAAAACGTACAGACTGTCCCTTTAATTGATGAACAGTTTTAAACCGTTCAGGGATGTTGGGACGTTGAACGCAGCACTAGTCGAGGAAGCTACCTGTACACAGATATACATGTCAACAGTTCAGTGGGTTTACCGCGTTGGTCGAGCGGCGAAAGGACAACGGACTCAGCAACAACATACTAGGTTTATTTTGCAGCAGATCGTGAATTTGTCAGTCCTTGGAGGAGGTTGTGTCTTGTTGATGGGCAGGGCTATGCTACTCCAGAGGTGGATCTGTCCCACCCTCCTCTCAGCTGGCCACCGTTCTGCAGTATTYAAGAAAGAGACTCCGTTCACCCACAAGCGTCTCTTTACGAGTCCCAGCAACAGACACGGCATGGCAGAAGAAGCGAAGAAACTAGCAGGCTATGCTGCGGTGGATAATCACGTTCAGGTAAGAGAACTGACATTGTGTTGACAAATGAATATAGTTAACAGTTACCTTTTTTTGTTTAGCAGATAGCGAAGTTAGCTGTCGTGCTCAGTTTGGTATGCTATTTTAAATGTGGGGGCCATGCTGATGCTAAACAGCTAGTTGACTGGCTAGTACATCAACATGTAATGTGCTACTAAAAGGTTAGGAAGCAGCTAGGCAGTAGCCATACCGTGTACCAGTCCAGTTAGCTAGATAGGGCTAGTTACAACAACATGTAATGTGGCCTTAGCTTTATATGTTAAGATGGAAGTGGATCAAAGGGATGTTCAAACGCAATGAGGAAGCTAGCCAATAAAAAACAAACGGGTAAAAGTAGCAAAAAGGGAAAAAATTTTCTTTTAATATTTCATATTTGTATTAATTGTAGAATTAGCGACCGTAGCTATAATCACCTACAGGCTTACTACACACGTACAGTAAGCAAGATCTCACAAACTAAACGTTAACATAGTTCTGTAAAGTTTGTTAAGAAGAGAGCTAAAGTTGAACATGGGGTCAACATTGCAACAGTAGACTGGTCCTGTGCTCAGGGTTCCAGTTAGGCTATGCTAGTTTGGCGCAGATATGATGTGTGCGGCAGCCAGGTAGACGGTAGGCCTACAACAGTGTACATGTCTACTGTTGCTATG
>NW_019944951.1:38909-45424 GCF_002910315.2 Salvelinus sp. IW2-2015
TTGTGCTGTTGCTGGCAGTACTATACCAACATGTAATGTGCTACTAAAAGGTTAGGAAGCAGCTAGGCAGTAGCCATACCGTGTACCAGTCCAGTTAGCTAGCTAGTTGACTGGCTGTACAACAACATGTAATGTGCTACTAAAGGTTAGGAGCAGGATGGCAGTAGCCATACCGTGTACCAGTGCCATGTTAAGCTAGGCTAGTTGACGCGTACACATACTGTAATGTGTTACTAAGGTTGTCCAAGCAGCTAGGCAGTAGTTCCAGGGATCCAGTCCATATAGCAGCAGGGGACTGATGGTGCCACCAGTGCGGTATTCTCACAGTCATGCTCTTATGTCTAGTGTTTGACCCCATGTTCAACTTTAGCTCTCTCTTTAACAAACTTTCAGAACTATGTTAACGATTTTAGTTGTGAGGATCTTGCTACTGTACGTGTAGTGTGTATAATTCTGCATTAGTTAGTGTAGTGATCTTTTATATCGTGCTTTTTTTATAGTTTAGCTTCATAGCGTTCTCAGTTCTCATATATAATGCAGTTGCAATGTTGACCCCATGTTCAACTTTAGCTCTTCTTAACAAACTTTACAGAACTATGTTAACGTTTAGTTGTGAAGATCTTGCTTACTGTACGTGTGTAGTAAGCCATGTGGGTGACTTATAGCTACGGTCGCTAATTCTACAATTAATACAAATATGGAAATATAAGAATCTCTGGTTAAAACTTGTCGCCTTCATTACAAACAGCAGCGTTGAGAACAAAGTGACCATGACCAAAACAAAGCTGCACAACTAACTTACTATCTAGTGAATGTGCTACCGAGTGGCGCAGCGGTCTAATGTACTGCATTTCAGTGATAGAGGCGTCACAACAGACCCTGGTTCGATCCCGGGCTGTATCACAACAGGCCGTGATCGCCGCACAATTTAATTATCAAAACGAACTCTGAACCAACTATATTAATTTGGGGACAGGTCTAAAATCATTAAACATTTATGGCCATTTAGCTCCCTACCACCTTGCTGTTGTTAGCTAATTTGTCCTGGGATATAAACATTGGGTTGTTATTTTACCTGAAATGCACAAGGTCCTCTTCTCTGACAATTAATCCACACATAAAAGGGTGAATTGAGTTCATTTCTAGTAATCTCTCCTCCTTCAGGCTTCTTCTTCTTTGGACTTTTATATGGCGGTTGGKAACCAGCTTTAAGGTGCATTACCACCACCAACTGGACTGGAGTGTGGACCTCAGTTCCTGTTTCAATCACCCACYTGCGTATATGTTCCWAAAGAYCKAATGAGGAGATGGGAGAGGCGGGACTTGCAGRGCGTCAAGCGTTACAAATGGAWCCAAGTTCTATTTTAGCACCTGGCTACGCAGATGCTCGTTGACGCAATYAMTGAATAACGCGTATGTGTACAATTATTTTGCAACGCTRGTCTACACATACATGTTATTCAATCATTGCACCCACACTGCCCAGGACCATCTGTAACCTGCTGACAAGACCGCTGGTGAGCGTGTGTCCGCATGTTGATTTTGTGACACTTGACTTGCTGCAAGTCCCGCCTCTCCCATCTCCTCATTGGTTTTTAGGAACATATACCCACGTGGGTGATTGCAACATCCCAGTCCAGTTGGACTGTGACCCCTTTGGTCAGTTTATTTGTCTTGTGATTAGTTACAATGACATTACGCTCATTACTGTAAACACCGAAGATGAGAATGATGAGTTGCTTGAATCAGTAGAGAAACAAATGTAAGCTATAGATCTATCATTCTACTCGAAAGCAAGTCTAAGAAGCGGCGGATCTGTTATATGTGTCATATATCTATGCTTCTTACGTTTTTTGTTTGAGCAACTTTTACTTTCTGTTTTGTACACCAACTTCAAAACAGCTGGAACAACAATATTTTGAGTTATTTAAAATATATTCCACAGCGGTTTAGATGGTATAATGATTATCTACACTATACTTGCTTATTTTGTCACATAAACTGAAATTAGACAAACTATTAGAGTTTTAGTTTTAGCACCCAGGAAATGGTGGAGCGATTTCTGCATAGTGCACCTTTAACCTATATCAACAAAACGTCTAAATCAAGGGCATTTATCATTGATTGAAATGACTGGAAAACGTACAGACTGTCCCTTTAATTGATGAACAGTTTTAAAACCGTTCAGGGATGTTGGGACGTTGAACGCAGCACTAGTCGAGGAAGCTACCTGTACACAGATATACATGTCAACAGTTCAGTGGGTTTACCGCGTTGGTCGAGCGGCGAAAGGACAACGGACTCAGCAACAACAACATACTAGGTTTATTTTGCAGCAGATCGTGAATTTGTCAGTCCTTGGAGAGGTTGTGTCTTGTTGATGGGCAGGCTATGCTAACTCCAGAGGTGGATCTGTCCCACCCTCCTCTCAGCTGGCCACCGTTCTGCAGTATTAAAGAAAGAGACTCCGTTCACCCACAAGCGTCTCTTTAGCAGTCCCAGCAACAGACACGGCATGGCAGAAGAAGCGAAGAAACTAGCAGGCTATGCTGCGGTGGATAATCACGTCCAGGTAAGAGAACTGATATTGTGTTGACAAATGAATTAGTTAACAGTTAGTTTTTTTTGTTTAGCAGATAGCGAAGTTAGCTGTCGTGCTCAGTTTGGTATGCTATTTTAAATGTGGGGGCCATGCTGATGCTAAACAGCTAGTTGACTGGCTAGTACATCAACATGTAATGTGCTACTAAAAGGTTAGGAAGCAGCTAGGCAGTAGCCATACGTGTACCAGTCCAGTTAGCTAGTTGACTGGCTAGTACAACAAGATGTAATGTGCTACTAAAACGTTAGGAAGTAGCTAGGCAGTAGCCATACCGTGTACCAGTCCAGTTAGCTAGTTGACTGGCTAGTACAAACAAGATGTAATGTGCTACTAAAACGTTAGGAAGTAGCTAGGCAGTAGCCATACCGTGTACCAGTCCAGTTAGCTAGCTGACTGGCTAGTACAACAACATGTAATGTGCTACTAAAACGTTAGAAAGTAGCTAGGCAGTAGCCATACGTGTACCAGTCCAGTTAGCTAGCTGACTGGTAGTACAACAAGATGTAATGTGCTACTAAAACGTTAGGAAGCAGCTAGGCAGTAGCCATACCGTGTACCAGTCCAGTTAGCTAGCTGACTGGCTAGTACAACAACATGTAATGTGCTACTAAAAGGTTAGGAAGCAGCTAGGCAGTAGCCATACCGTGTACCAGTCCAGTTAGCTAGCTAGTTGACTGGCTAGTACAACAACATGTAATGTGCTACTAAAAGGTTAGGAAGCAGCTAGGCAGTAGCCATACCGTGTACCAGTCCAGTTAGCTAGCTAGTTGGCGCAGATATGATGTGTGCCAGCCAGGTAGACGGTAGGCTACACAGGTACATGTCTGTTGCAATGTTGACCCCATGTTCAACTTTAGCTCTCTTCTTAACAAACTTTACAGAACTATGTTAACGTTTAGTTGTGGAGATCTTGCTTACTGTACGTGTGTAGTAAGCCTTGTAGGTGATTTATAGCTACGGTCGCTAATTCTACAATTAATACAAATATGGACATATCTATAAGAATCTCTGGTTAAAACTTGTCGCCTTCATTACAAACAGCAGCGTTGAGAACAAAGTGACCATGACCAAAACAAAGCTGCACAACTAACTTACTATCTAGTGAATGCGCTACGAGTGGCGCAGCGGTCTAATGTACTGCATCTCCGTGATAGAGGCGTCACAACAGACCCTGGTTCGATCCCGGACTGTATCACACCAGGCCGTGATCGGCGCACAATTTAATTATCAAAACGAACTCTGAACTAACTATATTAATTTGGGGACAGGTCTAAAATCATTAAATATTTATGGCCATTTAGCTCGCTACCTTGCTGCTGTTAGCTAATTTGTCCTGGGATATAAACATTGGGTTGTTATTTTACCTGAAATGCACAAGGTCCTCTACTCCGACAATTAATCCACACATAAAAGGGTGAATTGAGTTCATTTCTAGTAATCTCTCCTCCTTCAGGCTTCTTCTTCTTTGGACTTTTATATGGCGGTTGGCAACCAGCTTTAAGGTGCATTACCACCACCAACTGGACTGGAGTGTGGACCTCAGTTCCTGTTTCAATCACCCACATGCGTATATGTTCCTAAAGAACCAATGAGGAGATGGGAGAGGCGGGACTTGCAGCGCGTCAAGCGTTACAAATGGAACCAAGTTCTATTTTAGCACCTGGCTACGCAGATGCTCGTTGACGCAATGATTGAATAACGCGTATGTGTACAATTATTTTGCAACGCTCGTCTACACATACATGTTATTCAATCATTGCACCCACACTGCCCAGGACCATCTGTAACTGCTGACAAGACCGTGGACGGGGTGAGCGTGTGTCCGCATGTTGATTTGTGGACACTTGACTGCTGCAAGTCCCGCCTCTCCCATCTCCTCATTGGTTTTTAGGAACATATACCACGTGGGTGATTGCAACATCCCAGTCCAGTTGGACTGTGACCCCTTTGGTCAGTTTATTTGTCTTGTGATTAGTTACAATGACATTACGCTCATTACTGTAAACACCGAAGATGAGAATGATGAGTTGCTTGAATCAGTAGAGAACGTATACTTCATTATTTAAATTTCACATTAGTTATTATTGATAGTAGGGGAATTTAACATGACAATAGATAATTCAACTGATAGATGGCCCCGGGTAGGCCAACTGATCAGAATTTGGGTTTAATCCCTTTTATGGCTTTTAAGTTTGATCTTACTGATATATGGAGAGAGAGAGGTTTCTGACCGACAGATCATTCACTTGAGTAACAAAACAGGTTCCAGACAGTTCAGAATAGATTTTTGGCTTATATCAAAATGTATTGATAGTGAGTGTGTTACTAAAAACATGTGTACTACTCCCCTCACAGACCATAGGGCCATTTACATTGATATCAAAATATTTACCCCTGATACTAACCTTGGTATATCATCTTACAGGAAGCTAAATAGCTCCTTGTTAAATAATGACATTTGGGGTTAAAGATCTGCTCCACACTTTTGGAAATGGCTTGTGAAGAAAAATCATATTGCAATAACTGTGAGTTCTTAAATTCGAGGTGGTCAAATACGTTATGTGGTAGTAAACTGGCTAAGAGCAGAAGAGCAGAGGAACTTCTCAGAGGTCCCCAGCCGGCCTCTCTGGGAGGAGAAAGATGGAACTGATTGAGTTACTAAATAAACTGGATATTATATATACAGTGGGGAGAATAAGTATTTTAATCACTGCCGATTTTGCAGGTTTTCCTACTTACAAAGCATGTAGAGGTCTGTAATTTTTATCATATGTACACTTCAACTGTGAGAGACGGAATCTAAAACAAAAATCCAGAAAATCACATTGTATGATTTTAAGTAATTAATTTGCATTTTATTGCATGACATAAGTATTTGATACATCAGAGTCAAGGTATTGGAGTGGCCATCAGAAAGCCCTGACCTCAATCCTATAGAAAATATGTGGGCAGAACTGAAAAGGTGTGTGCGAGCAAGGAGACCTACAAACCTGACTCAGTTACATCAGCTCTGTCAGGAGGAATGGGTCAAAATTCACCCAACTTATTGTGGGAAGCTTGTGGAAGGCTACCTGAAACGTTTGACCCAAGTTAAACAATTTAAAGGCAATGCTACCAAATGATGATACCTAAGCCTAAAAAACAAGTGCCGCTCACCCATAACTGGCGACCATTTTGTCTTTTTAATATGACTATAAGATATTAGCTTTACTACTTTCAAAAATAATTTAAAAAAATCCTGGATGCAATTATTGATGAAACACAGTCTGGCTTCATGAGGAACAGACATATTTCTAACAATGTCAAGACTAGTACATACTTGACTACTCAGACCTGATAACAGAGGATAGCTTCATATGATTATGGGGGGATTTTTATAAAGCATTTGACACAGACTGTCGGTTCCTCTTCCACTCCCTTGAGAAATTTGTCTTTTCTGGGATTTTATTTCTGTAAGGTATTTTAGACGCTACGAATGGTAACAGCACTATCAAACTGAAACATGGCACCTCACCTAGATTTGTGATAGAATTAGGCAAGGTTGTCCTATCTTTATCTCGCTGTATCTATTTTTATTATTCACCCAACTTCTTACAAATTCTTTAAAGAATAGTCCTGTACAAGGTAATTCCATGGCTGGTAAAAAAAAATATATATATAAGCCAGCTGGCTGATTACGACACTTTTCCTGAAAGACACTAGTCAGGTTCTCATATCGATCAATGTGATAGACTAGATGCTTTGGAAAAGGATTCTCTGTCTTAACATTAATAAATGACCTTCATATTACGGTAGTCCAGTGAAAGAACTGACATATTTAGGCAGAACCATCACTAAGGATCAGCAGTCTACATTTGAACCCTCTTATTAAAAAACCAGAAGAAGCTAAATCTATAGCTACAGAGGGCGTATC
>NW_019944951.1:47542-55299 GCF_002910315.2 Salvelinus sp. IW2-2015
GTATACTTCATTATTAAATTTCCCAATTAGTTATTATTGATAGTAGGGGATTTAACATGACAATAGATATTCAACTGATAGATGGCCCCCGGGTAGGCCAACTGATCAGAATTTGGGTTTAATACCTTTTATGGCTTTTAAGTTGACTTACTGATATATGGAGAGAGAGAGGTTTCTGACCGACCAGATCATTCACTTGGAGTAACAAAACAGGTTCCAGACAGTTCAGATAGATTTTTGGCTATATCAAATGTATTGATAGTGAGTGTGTTACTAAAAACATGTGTACTACTCCCCTCACAGACCATAGGGCCATTTACATTGATATCAAAATATTTACCCCTGATACTAACCTTGGTATATCATCTTACAGGAAGCTAAATAGCTCCTTGTTAAATAATGACAATTTGTCTTTAAAAGGAAGAGTCCTAATAACCAAGGCTGAYGGCATCTCTAATCTAGACTAACATAGAGCAGCATATCATTATCTTGCCTGTAAAATAAGCGAAGAGCAACCAGATGATTTTCAACTTTCTGTGGAGAAACTGTAAAAATTACATTAGGAAAACTGAACACTTATGAGTATGGTGGGCTGAATTTTCTGGACTTCTAAATAATATTTTTAAGATCAATTGTATAAAATMATTCCTAAGATGACTCACTTCTATGTGGAACTTTATTCCTCATGTCTTTTCTACTTTTGGTGGCTTTAATTATAATATTGCCAAAGTTCCAGTGAAAAGCAGAGTTTTCTTGTCATGGTCCTTCATTTATAATCATCATTTTTCTCCACACAGATATTATATATGGAATAATCGGGACATATTGTATAAAAATATTTGTTTTTAGAACATTTTTTCTGAAATAATATCCTACTGGTGAGCCAATTTGTAAATAGAGGGTCTTTTACTTATAAGGAATTCTGATCACTTGTGTCTATACCTTATGTCATGCCCTATTAGAATGGTTTTATTGATCATATCTGTTGGGGAAAAGTTTGGATGTTGTCACACGCATAACTACGTATTAACCAAATTTAAGGAAGTTTCTTTTTTATATTATTCATAAATATTATCCTGCCAACCACCTATATGAAGAAGTTTAAATAAAAACATAAATTCAAATTGTATCTTTTGTAATGACCACCCAGAAACAGTGCTGCATCTTTTTTGGCATTGTATTCWTGTAAGGAATTTGTGGCAAGARATCAGTAGATTTAGAATRGAACACATTTKTAAAGATTTTACATTATTATGGAGAGATGTACTGCTTGGATTCTAGTTATTTCATAGTGCCYTGATCATGGGAAATGGTGGTATTATCATATTGCCAGAAGATACTGACCGTACCGTTATGCTCGCTTACACTGAGCTGCATTGGCGCACGGCATGAGCTACGTTCTTCAGCCCGATGCAGGGATGGGGTACTCCTATCCACACTGCTCCATCGAAGACAGAAATAATGCTAGTTTTCCTGTGAAACTGCCCTTTTCATCCTCATGATAGCTAGCAGTAGCCACAGCAGCCATTTTYGAATGGCACGTTGCCTTGAACAACAAAGGAGCTGATTGGCTGACACTGGCATTCCAAAATGGCTGAGGTGGCTACTGCTAGCTAGCATGAGGGCGAAAAGGTAGTCCGCAAACAGCGTTAGAGGTGCATGCCGCCACCTATTGGATGAGGGGAAAACGCAAAACAATATGGATTAGGGAAATGTGAACAAATATACTATTTAAAAAGTAAACAAAAGTATACTCCTTCAGTCAGATTTAAGACCCTTCCTTCAGGAACCCCTTCCTCCTTCAGTCTATTCAGACCCTTCCACAGGAACCTGGGAGGGGGGAACCTCTTCATTCAGTGCTCTTTGAAACATTTCTGCTCTAAAGTACTGGAGCTCCAGAAATCTTTTTGCCTCCATCACATTGATGCAATTTTTGGTGCAATTTATCACTTGCTGTATGAARGCAACAAAGTCCACCTTCGTCACTGCTAGTGTGTTGGGATCCTTCTCCTGCTTGGCTGCACTGCAGACTGTGGGACGTCCACTACCATCTACTCTCCAGCTATTTCCACTGCCTCCACATAGGAGCCCTGCTGGATATCCCTGATCCGAGCGACTGCGACCTCCTTCATCCATACAGGGCACTCCGAGAACCCGGGAATGTGATTCCATCACAATTACAGCAACATGCTTCATCTGACTTGTCAGCTAATACATATTTATTCCTTTTGTCAAACACTTGCCACMTGTCAACTTTTTACAATTTGTAACACTGCAGCGGCTTCTGTACATACGGTATTACCCTCGTATCTCACACACCCAAGTTTTCCATGATTCAGGAGAACCACTTCATCATCACACGGGGTCCCGTGTGGCTCAGTTGGTAGAGCATGGCGCTTGCAACGCCAGGGTTGTGGGTTCATTCCCCACGGGGGGACCAGGATGAATATGTATGAACTTTCCAATTTGTAAGTCGCTCTGGATAAGAGCGTCTGCTAAATGACTTAAATGTAAATGTAAAAATCAAGCCACACTAAAACCAATAGGCATACTTTCCTGTCTGTCTATCATTCGGGCCAAGCGATGTGTGTCCACTACTGCCGTGTAATCCCAAAACCACACAGCCTCTATGTCTGAGACACCCAGAGATGGCACCTTTTTAACCGGTGCCCTACTCTGAAAGGCATAGCCTTCGTTGATATCTTGTAGAGCCTGTTCACTCACTAAATCAGAATATGGCTCTCTGTCACTCGAACCATTCGTCTTTCACCGTCGTCGAGACTGCGAACGAGTCACCCAATAAACATCGRAGCTGGTGAATCCCACTCCGACTCCGACCATAAACTGCTGTTCATTTCCAACTTTAACCCTTTTCATTCTACTGTTCTTCGCCGTCGTCCGTTCATTCTCACCAACTTTACTCCCGCCAACAGAATCGCTCAATGCTTCCGAACTCTCCTTGTCCCCCGTCGGCCGTTAAGCTGGAGCCTCTCTCCCTCTGCTACATCTTTCGGGGCAGTTTTTGTGAGACACCGCAGGTTTTCCAATCTTCTCGCTGTATCGGTGTGGATAAAGGATAACATTTGGAGTACAGTTCCATATCCCATCCCTGCATTGAGGTACGTTTACCAACCCCGTATCTCGCCGGTTCCACGGTGTCTTAATGTAACCATGATTGCGCTCTGACCCCAGTGCAGCTCAGTGTAAACAAGCGTAACGGTGGGTCGGTATCTTCTGGCTATATGATCATGTGAAGTGGCTGTTTTACATGTCTTTCCTTCCATCACAGAACAACCAGGTGGTTGGAGTGGGCAGTNGTCTTTCCTTCCATCACAGAACAACCAGGTGGTTGGAGTGGGCAGTGGATCCACCATTGTGTATGCTGTTGACAGACTAGGTGAGGAGACCATAATACTAGCCTACCGGTTGATTGTAGAACAAGAGAATGTAGCCCTTTATTAATCCACAAAGGGCTGATTGATGAGCCTCTCTGATGTGCTCTAACGTGTTCCAGCGGAGAGAGTTCGTCAGGAGAAACTCAACATCGTGTGTGTCCCCACCTCCTTCCAGGTGAGTGTTTTTATAATTAGTTAGTTACAAAAAATGACTTCAGCAAGTTTTTAGTATGTTTAACTATATAAGTGGTGCAATTTTAATGGGTTAGATTGAATGATTTATGTGCAAATGTATTTGTGGCCGGAGGCGAAGTAAGAGCCCTGAGCGAAGGGCCCAACGCTGGCCTGAAGTATCATATCGTGGAAGGAGGGCCCTGTGGGTCCTTAGGTTGGGTTAAGTGGTGAATTTTACTATAGCATTGATAAGAAAAATGCCTTTTAAGACAATGACCAAATTCGGGAGATATCCAGAAGCGTAGAGATTTGAGGTACAAGGGCTGTGTATCATGTATTCTACAGAGATCTCTAATCTGGCAGATGGCCCTAAACATTTGATCTTGTCCTCCAGGCTCGTCAGTTGATTCTGCAGCATGGTCTAACCCTGTCTGATCTGGATAGACACCCAGAGGTACTGTTGGTTAGCAACCCTTTTAAAACGATGTGTTACATGTCCTCAAGTTTGATACATTCTTTAGGAAACGTGTGGAGTTAGTATGTGTTAAATCAGAAGTTTGTCCTGTAGAATGTGTTATTGTCAGCAGTATTGTGTTCTACCTCTCTGACCTCTAACCCCCTCCCAGCTGGACGTGGCCATCGATGGGGCAGACGAGGTGGATGCTGCTCTCACACTCATCAAAGGAGGAGGGTAAGACTGTCTATTTACCGGATTACAGTTCTAGGCTGTTACTATCCCCGACTACAGTCCTGTTGCCATCCCTGACTACAGTCCTGTTGCCATCCCCGACTACAGTCCTGTTGCCATCCCTGACTACAGTCCTTGTTGCCATCCCCTGACTACAGTCCTGTTGCCATCCCCGACTACAGTCCTTGCCACCCGCTCAGTCCTGTTGCATCCCCTGAACTACAGTCCTGTTGCCATCCTCCGACTTACAGTCCTGTTGCCATCCCCGACTACAGTCTGTTTGCCATCCCCGACTACAGTCCTGTTTGCCAATCTCGTCCGCTTTTACCCCCCAGATCCTGTTTTTGCCATCCCTGACTACAGTCCCTGTTTGCCACCCCGACTACATCCTGTTTGCCATCCCCGACTACAGTCCTGTTGCCACCCGACTACAGGTCTGTTGCATCCCGACTACAGTCCTGTTGCCATCCCGACTACAGTCCTGTTGCCATCCCCGACTACAGTCCTGTTGCCATCCCCGACTACAGTCCTGTTGCCATCCCCGACTACAGTCCTGTTGCCATCCCGACTACAGTCCTGTTGCCATCCCCGACTACAGTCCTGTTGTTGCCATCCCGACTACAGTTCCTGTTGCCATCCCCGACTACAGTCCTGTTGCCATCCCCGCTACACGACTACAGTCCTGTTGCCATCCCCGACTACAGCCTTGTTGCCATCCCCGACTACAGTCCTGTTGCCATCCCCCGACTTACAGTCCTGTTGCCATCCCCGACTACAGTCCTGTTGCCATCCCGACTACAGTCCTGTTGCCTCCCCGACTACAGTTCCTGTTGCCATCCCCGACTTACAGTCCTGTTGCCATCCCCGGCTACGGTTCCTGTTGCCATCCCCGACTACAGTCCTTTGCATCCCGACTACAGTTCCCTGTTGCCATCCCGACTACGTCCTAGTGCCATCCTGACTACCAGTCGTGTTGCCATCCATGCCAGGCTCCATACATCACCATCTCACCAGTTATCTTTGTCTCTCTGTCTCCCCTCTCTCTCACTCCCTTTCATCCCTTCTCTAGAGCTGTCTGACTCAGGAGAAGAATCGTAGCTGGCTGTGCCAAACACTTCATCGTCATCGCTGACTTCCAGTGGGTGTGTTCTCCTGTATTTTGCATAGTGCCTAGACATGTAAGGTCTTTGATTGGCTAAAGTATAGTAGAGGTTAAAATACAAAGAAACCCCGGGGGACTCCACTGCAGGCCTGGAAACCCTCCAGGCCCCGGAGGACTCCACTGCAGGCCTGGAGACGCTCCAGGCCCCGGAGGACTCCACTGCAGGCCTGGAGACGCTCCAGGCCCCGGAGGACTCCACTGCAGGCCTGGAGACGCTCCAGGCCAGGTCCATCATCCCCGTCAGTGGCCCGCTTGGGCCAGTGAAAATAATATTGTAGTAATGCTATTTTTAATCTAGGCCAGTGCCTTAAAGTATTCATACCCCTTGACTTATTCCACATTTTGTTACAGCCTGAATTTCAAATGGATTAATGTTTTCTCACCGATCTACACACAATACCCCTTAATGACAAGGGGATTTTAGCAAATGTATTGAAAATGAAATGCAGAAGTATTCACACCTCCGAGGCAATGCTTCATAGAGGCGTCTTTGGCAGCGACTACAGATGGGAGTCGAAATTCTTTAAGTGCTGTCAAATTGGGTATTAATCATTGCTAGACAACCATTTTCAGGTCTTGCCATAGATTTAAGTAGATTCACTGTCTTATTGGTAAGCAACTCCAGAGTAGATTTGTCCTTGTGTTTTAGCTTATTGTCCTGTTGAAAGGTGAATTCATCTCCCAGTGTCTGGTGGAAAGCAGACTGAACCAGGTTTTCTAGGATTTTGCCTGTGCTTAGCTCCATTTCTTTTTAATAAAAACTCCCTAGTCCTTAACAATGACAAGCATACCCATAACATGATGCAGCCACCACTGTGTTGTATTGGTTTTGCCCCAAACATAACCCTTTGTATTCAGGACAAAAAGTTCATTTCTTTGCCACATTTTTTGCATTGACTTTAGTGCCTTGTTGCAAACAGGATGCATGTTTTGTAATATTTGTATTCTGTACAGGCTTCCTTCTTTTCACTCTGAATTAGGTTAGTATTGTGGAGTAACTACAATGTTGTTGATCCATCCTCAGTTCTCTTATCACAGCCATTAAACTCTGTAACTGTTTTAAAGTCACCATTGGCCTCATGGTGAAATCCCTGAGCGGTTTCCTTCCTCTCCCGCAACTGAGTTACGAAGGACGCCTGTCTCTTTATAGTGACTGGGTATATTGATATACCATTCAAAGTGTAATTAATAACTTTATGCTCAAATGGATATTCAATGTATGCTTCTTTAATTTTTTACCCATCTGCCAATCGATGCCCTTTGTGAGGCAGTGGAAAACRTTCCTGGTCTTTGTGGTTGAATCTGTTTTAAATTCACTGCTTGACTGAGGAACCTTAGAGATAATTGTATGTGTGGTACAGAGATGAGGTAGTTATTAAAAAATCATGTTAAACAGTATTATTGCACACAGAGAGTCCATGCAACTTACTATGCGTTATTTAAGTTTGCCATAACAAAGGGTTGACTACTTATTGACTCAAGATATTTCAGCTTTTCATCTTTATTCATTTGTAAAAATAATTCCATTATTTCTAAAACCATTATTGACATTATTATTTCAACACGAGACATGTTAGATGCTTCCCCAGATATATGCCTCATCACAGTTCTGTTTTATGACACGCTACACACACACACACACACAGCCTACAGACCTGTCAGACTGAGACAGCTGGTTGTTGAGCGGATCAGCCTACAGATGATCTGTCAGACTGAGACAGCTGGTTGTTGAGCGGATCGGCCTACAGATGATCTGTCGGACTGAGACAGCTGGTTGTTGAGCGGATCGGCCTACAGATGATCTGCAACCAGCTGTACTCATCAGAACAGATCATCTGTAGGCCGATCCGCTCACAAACCAGCTGTCTCAGTCCGAAACAGATCATCTGTAGGCCATCCGCTCAAAGTCTCATCGACGTCACTAGGTGCCAGCAACACTGTCTCAGTCCAACAGATTCATCTTGTAGGCCGATCCCTCCACAACCAGCTGTCTCAGTCAGACAGATCATCTGTAGCCGACCGCTCAACAACCAGCTGTCTGCAGTCAGACAGATCATCAGTAGGCCATCCGCTCAACAACCAGCTGTCTCAGTCGACAGAATCACTGTAAGGCCATCCGCTCAACAACCGCATGTCTCATTCAGGAGATCATCTGTAGCCGATCCCCGCTCAACAACCAGCTGTCTCATCACAGGATCATCTTAGCCGATCCGCTCAACAACCAGCTGTCTCAGTCAGACCATCATGTAGGCCGATCCCCGCTCAACAACCAGCGTCTCATCCGACAAGGATCATCGTAGGCCGATCCGCAATCAAACAACCCAGCTTCTCAGTCCGA
>NW_019944951.1:55708-65993 GCF_002910315.2 Salvelinus sp. IW2-2015
CAGGAAAGATGTTCCAAGTTATGATATCTACAGTGTCGTCAAAGTTTTCACACCCCTTTGACTTACTACAGCCTGAATTCAAAATTATATATTTTCTCACCCATCTACACACACTACCCCATAGTGACAGTGAAAACAGATGATCTGTCAGACTGAGACAGCTTTCATTCTTAAATGAAATATCTAATTTACATAAGTATTCACACCCCTGAGCCAATACTTTGTAGAAGCACCTTTGGCAGTGATTACTGCTGTGAGTTGTCTTGGACAGACTTCATTAGTGTGTTTGTCAGACTGACTAGCCGCCACGCGGACGAACGGACTGACTAGCCGCCACGCGGACGAACGGACTGACTAGCCGCCACGCGGACGAACGGACTGACTAGCCGGCGGACGGACGGACGGACTGACTAGCCGGCGGACGGACGGACGGACTGACTAGCCGCCGGGCGGGCGGACGACCGGACAAACTTCATTAGTGTGGGGAGCATGCTGTCTGTTTAGTCAGGCAAGGCCCACTTTATTCTGACATATTTTACAATGTAACAATAATGTGGTTATCATTACATAATGCCATTGTGTAGGCCGATAACAATAATCATTATTCTTAATGTGGTAATGGATACATTTTGGAGGCAGCTTTTTTATAGATTATTACAACAAATAAAAAAAATCTAGGTCCTTAAATTACAATGAAGTGCTTGAAAAAGCCCTAGAATTTGACTTGACGATGTCTGTATGAACCCTGTGTAGGCTAATTGCTCAGGCCACGAAGTAAAGAGTTATATCTGCTGTTCAAATTATGCCTCATCCACTTTCCTGTCAGATCTTGACCTCTGTGTTCCACTGGAAAATGTGCCTGAATGTTGAGCCCTGAATAACTGGGTGNACCCAACTACCTCATCCCATATTGTTTTTTTGCTCCTTTGCACCTCAGTATCTCTACTTGCACATTCATCTTCTGCACATCTATCACTCCAGTGTTTAATTGCTAAATTGTAATTATTTTGCTACTATGGCCTATTTATTGCTTACCTCCCCTAATCTTACCTCATTTGCACACACTGTATATAGACCTTTCTATTGTGTTATTGGCTGAACATTTGTTTATTCCATGTGTAACTCTATGTTTGTGTCGCACTGCTTTGCTTTATCTTGGCCAGGTCGTAGTTGTAAATGAGAACTTGTTTCTCAACTGTCCTACCTGGTTAAATAAAGGTGAAATAAAAATAAAATAAAAGACACTTATCCAGAGCCTCTTACAGTTAGTGTATTCATCTTAAAATATCTAGGTGAGACAACCACATATTACAATGGTAGTAAGTACATTTTTCCTCAATAGAAGTTTCAGCAAGTTTCTTATAGGATAACTATTGCCCTCCCCTCCCCTCTCCCCTTGGGGATAGATTACCTGGATCGTGTTCACTAGGGCATACAATGGAAAACGTTTTGTAGTGGGGAAAATAAACTATTTTCTTATTGGACAAGACTAGGTAGTCCTCTCTGTCAATCCTTTTCATCTGTTTGGTGCCGAATGAACGCAACCCTGATGGCTGACATCAATGTCATAATCCTCCTGGGATTGGCTCCTCCATCTTGGACAAGGAGGCTAAGAGTGATATGTCTAGCTGCTTGTCCTTAGACTACCCCACCTAATAGGTCAATCTATGGCTCTGACCACGTGGACCTGACCAGGAACAACTCGGGCCCTTAATGCCTCTGACCTGTTGGCCCTAACAAACCCAGAAGAAAAAAACACTTACCACAGGGAAACGTTTTTTTTTTATCCGAACAGTTGCAGGCACTACGGCACTCCAGTGTCAGCTAATTAATAGTACTTTAGCGGTCACAAAACTTTTAGTGCCAGCAGCTGTACATTATATCTGTCAGTGGAGCTTTTATACATTGGAGGTGTCAAAGAGAAGCGGTTGTTTTAGTGATGGACTGTAGGGCTGGTCTTTTACACTGCTGCAGGTGTCCTGGGGATTTATGGAAATGGCCGCCCTACAGAGACCAGCCATAGAGATTGATAAGGGGCTCCCCCGGCTATCTTTGCCATTGACTCTTTCTACAGTCTAAGTGAGGTAGGGGTCTCTGTTATCTAGGACACCATGGCCACTCTATAGATGCTAGGTTTTGCAGTGTGTTCTGGATGTCTCAATGTTTGTTACTGTTAGCATTGCCCGGGTCTGATTTAGTAACTTGTCGAGTGAGATTACTGACTAACAGATAAAGATATGGACTGACTGACATCTGTGAGGATATCTGGTGCCTTCTGTGCAGTTTATAGGATCGGCATATCATGTTCCTGTGGTCTTGAATGTTGCAATACTTTGCAGAATTGGAACATACACAAGTATCAGATGTGTTGATCTATCAAGTGGCTCCTGCAATAGATCATCATGGCCCTGTTCCCGGCACCTCGTTGCTTCAGAGTACGGAGTGGATAAGCAGAGGGCGTGTTGTGTAGACTCGATCTCTCCTCCCTCCTTTCTCCCCTTGTTCAGATGAGACCGAACTGAGCTCAGCACATTCTGACAGGGAAGTTGCAGTTGTTAGTATATTGGAGTGTATGTTTAGTAGCCATGGGAACCAGACCTGTCTGTGATCTCATTCTACTCCTTACCAGGTGCATCTCCTTTTCATGTTTAGGATATAGGATGTTTAGGATATATTTTTAGGTCATTCTGCTGGAATTAATTGTGACAGGATCTGTGGAATGTTGACTTGTAGTTGAGTGCACTAGGCTAGTGTATGTGTGAAGTTTTGGGTGTCTGTCTCTATCCCCATGAGTATAAAGGCATTGCTTTGCACCTGCAGGGTCAGTCTAAAATGTCACGCTCACAGTTAGCCTTCCTCTTCATACTCCTCATTCCTCTAATCTCTTACATTCTTTCCTCCTCCCCCGGGTCACTCAATCTATCACCCATAAAACACACACACACACACACACACACACACACACACACACACACACACCACACACAACACACACACACACACAAACTACAGAAGTGTCTTCCTTATTTTCCCATTCACTTTCTAAGGACACAGTACATTTGGCCCAACACAAGATGTCATTTCTCACCTTATTGATATGCAGTTTGGTGGAAAATAGAAAAACAGTCGTGCCATTTCACCTCGCAGCTGATTGCTTTAAAAAAGGAGCATTGGCCTCTGCGGGGTGGGTCCGATATGAGGAGTGAGTGTGCGTCTCTCTCTCTCTCTCCTCCTCGCTGTTTCTCTCTTTCCCTCTCGCTGTCTGTTTCTCTCCTCCTCCCCTCATCTTTCTTTCCCTCCCCCTTCTTTCTCCCCATCCCAAAAGTCACACGTGAGCTGTGCCTGACCTTCAACCACTGTTCCCCTCTCCCTCCCCCTCTCTGCACCTGTCCCCAGGCCACATCGTCTGCATATTAACAGAGAGCGAGTGAGAGAGACCACCCCCTCTGGCGTCCCTGGTGTATTAACCTTGATCAAAGGGTGATGGTGCTGATTGGAGGATTCTTCTTCTACTACCAAGGGCTCTGAACTCCTCTATAGTGTCTCCTTCATCACTGCTTTGTGGGTCTAGTGAATGTTTAATGTTCTCTTTTTCTGCCTTAAAGTTATCTCGGTTAACCAAGAATTAAAAGTCTTGTGTAATTGGTCAGATGCACGAGTAAGTTCTGGGTGCATACTTAAGAGAAGGAGGAGGGAACCGGAATGAAGCGCTCCACACTCTCTTTGCAAGTTGTGGGCAAGTCTATGGGCCAGATGTCCCCTCCCCTTCCGAATTTCGAAAGATGCTAACACCTGTGAAATTGTGATTTTGTCCAAATAACAGGGACGAAAAAACCCAAGCATCTGAACTGATGCTGCTTGTTATCTCACATATCATGACAGATCTATTGTACCATTTATGTTTTCGTAGTCTGTCCATTAGCCTTAACGAGACAAACCTCTTTGAGAAGATGCTATATAGTAGCTACAACTTATGAATAACTGTTGAGTACAGTTGCGGGCACTAAAACATAATGTTTTTGTAAGAAATAGCCAGGTCACAACACTAGCTCATGCTTGCTTATGACAGGTCTTAGAATGTTATGTCATCTTAAAGCATTATACCCAGTGACTTTAAATACCGGTCTAAATGTGTTTTGTGGTTGTAGAGATATGAATGCATGTAACGGCGTTCTAAATCTGCCTCCTCCTCGGACGAGGAGGAGCATGGGTCGGACCAACACGCAGCGAGGTATGTAGACATAAAGAATTTATTGTCTATACAAAGACGAACACGAAAACACTTGGAAAATTACAAAATAAGAAAAACGACGTAGACGAAAACCTGAACATGGAACTTACATAACTACACGCAGAACTCACGGACAGGAACGACTACATCAAACGAATGAACAGCAAAACAGCCCGTGTGGTGCCACATACACAGACACGAAAGACACAGGAGACACATCACCCACAAAACAGTGTGAACAGCCAACCTATATATGGTTCTCAATCAGAGGAAAACGTCAAACACCTGTCTCTGATTGAGAACCATATAAGCCTGATTACAAGACCTAAACATAGAAAACACAAAACATAGAAATGCCCACCCACACTCACGCCTGACCGGACTAAACACATACAAAACAACAGAAAATAGGTCAGGAACGTGACAATGCAACTGATTCTGTGTCTGGGTGAAAGTCTTTTAATCATAGTGAACTGTACAGATGCTGAATCTTAATTTGATCATCCTGAAATGCAAACTTTTAGTGTATTAGAGGTTTAAAAAGGTTTCTGAAGATTATCATTTCTGATTTTAATTGTCAGCCTTGATTTTCTCAATAATTTTTTTCATCAACCCATATAAAACATTTCCATTAATTATAATCCACAAATCCAATTCACATTTCCTGTTGCTGCAGGATTATTTTCTGCTGTGTGAAACTGGCTCAAATTAGATAACGGCATCTGTAAGCAGCCTTCCCAGGTTGAGAGGGAGGTGGGGTGTGTGTGTGTTTATGTGGAGAACTGTGCAACAGGTTTGGGTGTGTGTCACTCAGTCTGTAGAGGTTGAGGAGAAGAGACCAAAGGGAGAAGCCAGTGATGTGGCATGCTGTCTCATTAACTGAACCACTGGGCCAGTCTTATGGAGGGAGCAGATCACTGAGCCAGTCTTATGGAGGGAGCAGATCACCGAACCACTGAGCCAGTCTTATGGCGGGAGCAGATCACTGAACCACTGAGCCAGTCTTATGGAGGGAGCAGATCACTGAACCACTGAGCCAGTCTTATGGAGGGAGCAGATCACTGAACCACTGAGCCAGTCTTATGGAGGGAGCAGATCACTGAACCATGAGCCAGTCTTATGGATGGAGCAGATCACTGAACCACTGAGCCAGTCTTATGGAGGGAGTGGATCACTGAACCACTGAGCCAGTCTTATGGAGGGAGCGGATCACTGAACCATGAGCCAGTCTTATGGAGGGAGCAGATCACTGAACCACTGAGCCAGTCTTATGGAGGGAGCGGATCACTGAACACTGAGACAGTCTATAGGAGGGAGCGGATCACTGAACCACTGAGCCAGTCTTATGGAGGGAGCAGATCACTGAACCACTGAGCCAGTCTTATGGATGGAGCAGATCACTGAACCACTGAGCCAGTCTTATGGAAGGAGCAGTCACTGAGCCAGTCTTATGGAGGGAGTGGATCACTGAACCACTGAGCCAGTCTTATGGAGGGAGCGGATCACTGAACCACTGAGCCAGTCTTATGGAGGGAGCAGATCACTGAACCACTGAGCCAGTCTTATGGAGGGAGTGGATCACTGAACCACTGAGCCAGTCTTATGGAGGGAGTGATCACTGAACCACTGAGCCAGTCTTATGGAGGGAGCGGATCACTGAACCACTGAGCCAGTCTTATGGAGGGAGTTCATGACCCTGAGCGTCTATGGAGGGAGCGGATCACTGAACCACTGAGCCAGTCTTATGGAGGGAGCGGATCACTGAACCACTGAGCCAGTCTCATGGAGGGAGCGGATCACTGAACCACTGAGCCAGTCTTATGGAGGGAGCGGATCACTGAACCACTGAGCCAGTCTTATGGAGGGAGTGGATCACTGAACCACTGAGCCAGACTTATGGAGGGAGATCACTGAACCACTGAGCCAGTCTTATGGAGGAAGCAGATCACTGAACCACTGAGCCGTCTTATGGAGGGAGCGGATAACTGAACCACTGAGCCAGTCTTATGGAGGGAGCAGATCACTGAACCACTGAGCCAGTCTTATGGAGTGAGCAAATCACTGAACCACTGAGCCAGTCTTATGGAGGGAGTGGCTGTCTAGGCTGGTCTAATCTATAGCACTGACATGCGCGTAATCAGAGAGCATCAGACTACAAACACACCACCGCGTCACACACGCATACTGTAAACATGCAATCAACACTCACAACACACACACACAGATACTGTAATCACACAGACACAAACTTTCTCTCTCTAATGTAGACAAACTAAAAAAACACTCAGAAGCACCCACACACACTCACAACATTATAACGAGCGCCACAGCTTCAGAACATAAACAAGAGTTCTTACATACACAGCATGTTACCTTGTCTGATTGCATCCGAACAGAAATAGATAGTCGAGAGAGAGAGGGTTTTCAAAGCCCCACTTACATTTCATCTCTTATCCTTTTGGTCATCTCTTACCTTGGTCATCTCTCTCCTTTGGTCATCTCTCTCCTTTGGTCATCTCTTACATTTGGTCATCTCTCTCCCCTTTGGTCATCTCTCTCCTTTGGTCATCTTTCTCCTTTGGTCATCTCTCTCCTTTGGTCAGGTTAGGATGTGATGGAGATGAGGTTGTTAGTCATACATGTACTCTGTGAGGGGTTAGAGTACGCTGCCCATATTAGGATAGCCTCGGTCTCATCACAACTTCTAGATGAACAAAGTTGTGCCTAGACTAGGGCTGTCTTACATGGACACCGTAGAGGACATGGAGCTATTCACGGTGGAGTTGTTGTGTTTTGAAAGACAGAGAAGAGTGACTTCCTCTGAACTTTAGACAGAAAAATGCCGATCATCTACGGCTTGTTCTCTTCCTTGCAAGATTTTCCTGTCAATCAATGCAATTTATTTATAAAGCCCTTTTTACATCAGCAGTTGTCATGAAGTAGCTTTAACAGTAGTCCAGGCTAGTTTGAGTATCACTTTGCTGACTATGAAGATTGATGCAGAAATTGCCTCTTCATTTGACCCTTGATATCTAATGTAAGGAAACCATTGGACCTCGATCTGCGTGTCACCAAGGCCCAGGGCTGTGTTATTGTGCTTTGGCTACAGGGCCTAGTAATGCTTCATTGGCACCTGAGGAGATTTGGGATTAGTATTGATGACGGCTCAGTAGCTAAATGGACTGCAGAGAAATGTTGAAAGCAGAAGAGAGGGACAATAACATTTCAGACTGTAGTTAGAACACACCCTAACCTTGTGTTGTACAGATCTAGGATTTTAATTTGATCACCCTGTTGCCGGAGAACTTCCTGCAATGCAGGACATTTTTAACTTGTAGTGTATTCGAGGTTTAAAGGCTTCTGTTGTTGAATTCCACTTTGTCAGACTTGATTTTCCCTTACGAAAATGTATCAACCCCTACACAAATGTCCATAATAATTAACATTTCCTGTTGCTGCAGGGTTATTTACCTGCTGTAGCAAAGTGGCTCAAATATTTATTTATTTTGACATTTAACCTTTATTTAACTAGACAAGTCAGTTAAGAACCTAAGAACACATTCTTATTTACAATGACAGCCTACACCATTCCAAACTCGGACGACGCTGGGCTTATTGTGCGCCACCCTATGGGACTCCCAATCACAGCGGTTGTGATACAGCCTGGATTCGAACCAGGGTGTCTGTAGCAACGCCTCTAGCACTGAGATGCAGTGCCTTAGACCGCTGTGCCACTCGGGAGCCCGAGTGATCCTACAGCCGAACCTAAATGGGCTGTGATGAAATATTGTGAATGGTCGATTCCTTCTCTCACCCAAGCATGAGTCATAGCAAAATATAGAGACGATTGGCTTCATACTGTACGCTATAATAGGCCTATAGAATAAAAACTGCACATCAAACAAAGACCATGGCATTCACTGTGTTTATGATTGATCGATTCCCTTCCTTTCTCCCTCGTCATCATCATCAGAACAATGAACTCCGTCTTGGAGATGACTAGCATCCACTTGAGTTATTACAGAAACACACACACACACACACACATCTCAAGGTTGACTGAAGAGAAATGGACAAGCAACATATGATTCCCTGTAACTGCAAAGAGTTAGTCAAACAATGTAAAGAACAATACAAATCCCATTGCTCATGCCATTGTTTGTCATCATTCAGGCAATAGAGCTTGAGGTTAGAGGTCATAGCATGGGTGTTGGGAGACACTCAAAAAGGTGTAATGGGTTTGCATTCAGAAAGATGTCGCAGAAGCTTACACCATTATTTGATTTTGAAACAGTGTGCACAGACGTTTTGGCTTTATAGCCTTCTTCAGCATTTAGGTACAATTTTCTTTTAATTCAAAACAGCATTTGTAAAGAACCGATGAACAGCAGATGCTTCTAATCAGGGTTTCCACTCATCTGCCAATCAGGGATGTGACTTCTCTGGTCTACCTGTATTGTTGGGAGACACTGTCCAGGCATCCACACTTTCTTTCTGACCTCAAAGAATTYGGCTAACGACAAATGACACCATATCCCTAAGTGCACTACATAAGGGTAGGGTATCTGATCAGAAGTACTGCACTATATGGCAAATAATGTGTGATTGGAGACCCAGTCTGTGGAGGGGAGGAGGACGTGTGTGCGTGTGTGCAAGTACCCCAGCATGCGTACCTACGTGCYWGTGTGGGTGCGAGACTGCTAACGGAAATCACACATGCATCTCAGCTGTGATTCAAGGTGAAAAGTGGAATAAAAAACAACAACAAGAAAACAAGGGCCTGTATCTGAGGAACAYAAAACCACAGCACTAAAGAAATCAGTACCCAACCCAATCTGRAACAGYTCATCAAAACGGMTCAACTCTTTCTCGTGAGTAGTACTACATTACACTACTATATTACCTCAGTGTGCATTATACAACACCTCACAAAGTCCCTACAAAGGCCATTACATTACACTACTATATTACCTCAGTGTGCATTATACAACACCTCACAAAGTCCCTACAAAGGCCATTACATTACACTCAGTGGACGTTTTATTAGGTACAGCTAGTACTGGTTCGAACCCCCCTTTGCTCCAGAACAGCCTGAATTKTTTGGGGCATGAACATGTTGTGGCCTAACGTGTGCCAGGAAAACATTCCCCACCAGGATTGGGCCATGGACTCATGATGCTCATGCCAAATCCTGACTCTGCCATCAGCATGATGCAACAGGAACTGGGATTCATCGGACTAGGCAAACGTTTACATTATGCCAGGATATGTTATTGTTAGCCATCAGGGATCCTATGGGAGAGAAGAGACACACAGTCTGGTACCAATCACCATGACAGCCTTGAGTTGGGGAGGAGTGAGCACTTTGGGGTAGCGGTCAGGTCAGATGAAGTGAGGAAGAACAGATATCACTAAGGTTCTGTCTCGCAACAGAGATGCATTGGCTATTCAGATGTGAAGGAGGAGATTCAGCCTAGGAGAAAGGGTTAAATATCAGTGCTTGTGTGAACAACGATCGACGATCGTGCATTCAGAAAGTATTCAGACCTCTTGATCGATAGATAAGATAGGGATGTGGCCGTGGTTTGCAATATAAATCAAGCAGTCAGGCATTCAGTTACTAATCGATTGAACATTAGAATGGGCAAAAACGAGTGACCTACTGTAAGTGACTTTCAGCGTGGTATGATCGTTGTGCCAGACACGCCGGTTCCAGTATATCAGAAACGGCCGGCCTCCTGGGCTTTTCACGTATGACAGTGTGTAGGGTTTACTGAGAATGGTGTGACAAACATAAAACATTCAGTCAGCGGCTATCCTGCGGCCTGATGAGAGGTCGAAGGAGAATGTCAAGAATCGTGCAAGCTAACGGGCCAGACAGACAGACAAATAACGGGGAGTACAACAGTGGTGTGCAGAACAGCATCTCGGAACACACAACTCGGTCTTTGTCACAGATGGGCTATTGCTGCAGACAACCACACCGGGTTCCACTCCTACCAGCTAAAACAAGAAGCGGGCCACCAACACTGGAAAATTAGGAGTGAAAAACAT